>NC_054061.1:44220313-44520313 GCF_017639655.2 Falco naumanni
CCCTACTTAATGTACAGGAACTGAATGCTTCCATAGAATACACTTTGGAAAAGCTCATCAGTTAAATACTATAGACTATTTACTGCCTAAGAAATACTCAATTCCCATTCAATTCTTGAGGCTGTAGCATTTTATAACAGTTCATTTAATAATAGCTTTTCACATTTTGGCATCTAGCCATAGCCATAAAAGTGACGAATTATTTAATTTTCAAATACAGTCTAAAGAAAGGCTAGGAATAGCTTGCATTAGTGAAACCACTGTATAATGGGCCAATCATCACTGCAGGTGTAGTCAGAAATATTCAACAATTAAGAGCTGTTCATTTCTACCTGAGATTTGCAAGTAACAACAAAAAATAATGGCTGCACTTAAATATGGCTTGTTTTGGTTTGGCTTCATGATAAGCAATGTTCATGTACTAGTTTAGGATTGACAACTCTTCCTACTGCTGCAAGCAGTAACATTAACAGTCTGACTGCTAGCAAAGACAAACCTTTGAAGTGGAGGTGCCAGTAAAGAACATGACTAAAAATAAATCTATTCCTTTAACCTGTATAACATTACAGAAATGGAAGGGTTATGTGATCTGAAATTTATTCCTCCTGAAATGTGCAAGTTAGAAATAAGATAAGGGGTTTTAGGGGTTGTTTCTTTTTTTGTTTGTTTGTTTTGTTTTGTTATTTTAAATTACAATTAATTAGCTGCCTTTTCAAACTCCATGTTATTGTATTTCTGTGATTCATGGATGACTCTATTGGCAAGTTGTGAATTCCAGCTGCACTTACAAAGCCATTGTAACAAAAACGGCAGCACTGCGGAAGACACTGTCTGGAAATCCACCATGGGATATGAATTTCATAGGGATACCACTCATGTAGCTCCAGTACAGTGCAGGTACCCATTGTGACTGTAACCTGAATGGAAACAGGTACGTTGAATAGGCTGGCAGTGTTTGGAAAAGTGATTCTAGCTGGCCTGCAAGAACTTAGTGAAAAGGGAGTGAAAACCCACCAGCATCAGAACAAAGCAAGCAGGTACAGGCAAATATAAATTCAAGAGACTGAATAAAGAAGATTAAGATATAAATAAGCTTTTGCGACAGAGCTCACAAAGGTCTAGATTGTATGAGCTGAAATTATTTAGTGATAATTGAAGAAATATCTATGGTTCAAAAACCAATATAAGAATCCAGGGAAAATCTGGGAATATCCAGAGCTTCTTGATTATGAAAGAACTCTCAAGAATGCTGAGGGAAAAATATGCAGACTAGTGTATGTAGATGTTGTTTTTGCTTGAATCTAGATGCTTCTTATGCAACTTGATGAACAATGACATTTTAGAACCTTACGCACAACTAATAGGGAAGTTTTAATCTATGTTGTAACTTCTGTAAACTCAGGGCACGAAGAATTAAATATTTGGATCTACCTTGGACAAGCTTGTTGATTGTCCAACAGGGTCAGCTTGACCATATGTGTCTATATTACTATTTGCTGTCTATGTTACAATTTGTTGTTACAGTGTTTATATAATTCTGCATACTACATGATTTTACAATTGCAGACAACAAGAGAAAATAATGGCTTGTGAAGAAGACTTTGTATATTCCAGTGTACAAAAATTCACCAAAACAATAGTATGAAATGGAGGACTGCTCAGAAAAACTTTTAGAGACTTCTGTACCACCTGTCTCTTTCTAATGTTGTCATGGGGTAAATTTTGAGAAAATGCTAAGGATTTACATTTCCTACTGACCACCTGAATTAAGGTCTGGCTTCAGTTACTTTCAGTTTTGATAAAGGATTATCTTACTAGAATATGGATGCCAGAAAAAAATGTGTGTCTATAGGATTACAGAGTTCACTAATCAAAAGAAAGGTAAAAAAATTACTGTACTTTGGTCAGAATGATGAAAATTTACTGTTAGAAACTACTGCATTGTTAAGACAAAACTGGTACAGCAATGGATAAAGGTGGTACTGGAAGAGTTTTGTGGAGAAATACCATCGCTCCTCAGTCTTTAAAGTGGATCTTAAATAATTATGAAAAGATACTTATATATATGATATATATAAAAGTATTTTTCATATATATATAGTGTATCTATATAAAGTATATATTAAAAACTCCTTTGTAGTTTTTTTTTAAAATTATGAAGATTACTTACAGACTACTTATAGATGAGAACGGATCTAGTGCTTTCATATTTGAAGTGGTACTGGATGCTGTGGAGTGTCAGACCTCACTTAAGCTGATGAATACAGCTGTTGCTCTTTATTCGTAACAGACTAAATTAGAGCGATCCAAATTGTTGCCCAAAACACAGCCCATCTGGCTGATCAGAACCCAAGGGTGTGTTTGTGACTATGAAAATTGAGATCTCCTTACCTTATGGATCAGCGTGTCTCACTATATGAGAGAGACAAATAGAAAATCTGTGGAAGAAGCAGAGGGGGATGGTGATGAGCTGGCGCAATGCTCACAGGGAGACTGCTGGAGAGGGCTGAGGAGGGGGCCTGCGCCATGTGCTCCCTTGAATGAAGCATTGGCACACAGAGCAAAGGAACAGCCTCCCACTTGTTTCCCTGAGACTTTTTGTAGGCAAAGTGTGTAAGAGAAATATCTACCTGAACGTCTTCTCATCAAGAAACCAGAAACAACCTGAAAAATGGTTATGCCTGAGCTCAAATCAAGACTAACGCGTACAAAAGGAGAAGCCCAAAAGCAGGGGGGGCTCATACACGTTCATTCCCAAATGGTGAGAAATGATGTATAACACACCTCTCTTCACCAGAAATGCTGTATAAAACCGTTTTCTTCACCAGGCCCCATTTCTCAGAGCACAGATGGAACTGCACTTGCAATTCATTATTCTGGGCAACGAACTGAATACACAGAGACGAGCGCGGCACTTAATCTCAGTGAAAGCTATTTAACACTACCTATGCCTTTACACGCATCAATTTTACTTCTTGCTCCTAACTGCTGCTCTTCACAGGCTCCCTGAACGCTGCCCTTCCCCGACGGCGCCCCGCACCGCGCGCTGAGGGACCCCGGCCCTGCGGCACCGGGCGCCGCGCCCCGCGGGCAGCGCTCGTGACCGCGCCGGCCCTGAGGGAACCGGGCGGCGCTGCCTGAACGGGCTCATCGCCGCCGCCGCCCCGGCACAGCGGGGGCCGCTCCGCCGCCCGGCGCTGCCCCGGCCTCTCACCCGGGTGCCGTGGCACATCGTCCCACCCTGCCCCGGCGGGCCGAGGCTCCGCTCCCGCCAGGTCTGCGGGCCGGCGGGACCGCCGTGTGGGGTGGGGGCCGCGCGCCAGCCGAGGGGGCTTCGAAATGGCGGCCGCCATTTGCCGCGCGGTCAGCGGGCGCTCAGAGGCAGGCGGGGGCTGTCACCTCTCTGAGGGAGCCGGTGCTGGCGGGGGTCGTCATTACCGCCGGGAAGTTGCCTTTCCCCCGAAACCGAGAGAAGGCTGCTTTCAGCTGCGGGGATCGCGGCAGGGCGGGGAGGGGAAGCGGCCCCCGCGCTGCCCGCGGCCCGGTTGAGCGGTGCGTGCGCACTGCCGGGGCAGCGCCGGTTCCCTGCCGCCGTGTGTGACGGCTAGCTGTACCCGTCTTTCCAAAACCTATAGGTAAGCAATACTCAAACAGGAAAAATCAACGTGATTAAAAATAGAAGATAACTACAAGGCAAGGAGTTAAGTAGGTGTGACACAGGCTTCAGGCACATCGGGATAAAGCCGTGAATAACTGAAGAAGTCTCTGTAAGTTCCCTAAATACCAAAATAGATCTGGCTCTAGTGTGTAGTACTTTAAGTGACCTACTAGTAACTAGTGAACTGTGATATACATTGCAAATACTACAATATTTGATAAGTTACGTTAAGCAAATATGTGTCCTTTTCTCCCTTCCTGGTGCACACAGGTATGCAATTATTAAAAGAATGGAAAAGGTACTGTTATCCAGAGACAATATTAGACACAAACCAAGAAGAAGAGGCTAACTTAAAACATCTTTCAAGTTAATTCTCTGAAGCAGCGCATTCAGTTCTGTGTAAATACAAAATGTTTTTCAATTTTCATATTTAAAAGCTAGTTTTCATTCTCCCCTTCAACATCTGCGCTTTGGAATTCCAATCTCATTGCACTGTGAAAACCAAGGAATGCTGTTTTGTTCTGAGGTATTTTGAAACTAGTACGTGGGAAGCTATGTTCTTGTACAGAAATTTCTGGTAGTATGAAGATGTATAATATTGATTCAGTGTTAGCAAATCAGATGTAGTTACTGAGGTGTTTCTGGCAAAAGCAGTGAATTGCTTGTATCTAAACCTACGGTGGAGTCTTGTGGAATGTTCTGAAAATACGTGGAATCCATTTTTTAGACCCTTTTTATACCTCCAAATTGGAGTCCCTCTCAGTTCTTAACGTGCAATTTCAAACTGCAATGCATTTATTTTTCTAAATTATATCCTTTAATCCTCTAATGTTAATCTAATTTGGTGTAAATTACTGACATTGATTGCAGCACATAAAGTAAAAATAGAAGAGTTCACCCAAGTTTTGTTCCAATGTGACTTGAACCAGCAGAGCTATTTTTCTCCTGAGCTAAGATTTTCATATGGTAGTCTGGCTAGAAGGCAAGGTGCATATAGATTTCTCAAAGACATTTCAGACCCTTTTAAAATGGAAGGTCAGTTTAAATGCAAATGGATTGTTTTGGAAACAGGGAAGATGTGAAATACCATGCTGGTACTTGCTGCTCCATGGTGTTCTATGGTTAGGAAGCTGTAGGAACATTATCTGCAGCAATAAATATTTGTGCATGTTGGAGAGTGAGGCTTCCTCAGAATTATGTGCTGCCCTGTTGATGTATGTGTAGTAAATGATTTATCTAGTACCATCCAAAAGCCTTGATTAGAAGAAATATTGTACCTATGTTATTGACTTCTAAATATGGGGAATAGAGATTTAGTGAGCAGTGCAGTGGCAGTTTGGTTGTGTTAAGAGCTGCCAGCAGGACCAGTTTTGCAGTGTTTTTGCCAAATGCATTCAGAATAAAAAGTTCATTGGACAAAGACAACGATTCTTGTTCTACTAATGACTGGAGAGGCTCGCTAACAAGGGGCTCTCGAGTGCAAACTTGTCTGAGGAGGAGAAACATTTGTGTCAGAAGTTACTGTCTTTACCAGCCTTCTGCCACCAGCATTAACAAAGCAAGGCTTCAGGATCGATGCACCACACCAGAAACCCGAAAAATAACTTGAGAAACTGCTGTAGTTTAATTGTGCAAAATTTCGGGACAAAGAAAAAAAAAAGAATTTTACCCTCTCTGGGGAAGAGAAGTTCTCCAAATAACACATTGTGTAAAGCTGTACATACTTCCCTTGTGTCAAAGTGGGGAAAGCTGAGTGGCTGTGGCTAGAATGCCACTACTCTGGGTTAAATGTCTGGCAGAGTTAAGGCTGAGCTTTCCCATCTTAATGCTGCACAGCTGGCAAGAAGCTCTGCTGAACACAGCTGAGAATTGGCCCGTGGTAATGGCATGTGAGGAGGGCGGAGGAAGTGTGAGATTTCTCATTCTTTGCTGCTGCATTGTAAGGAAAAAGGCATGTCAGTAGCCTTTTGTTGGCTGGTCCTCTTTTTCTCCACCCCTCATCCAGTTGTTCCTTCCTCAGGCACTGACTGTACCCTGCTGCAGGGAGAGGGAGTACTGATAATATATGTGGAAAAAGGATACGTTTGCAGAACTACACATTTGAAAATGCTGGACTGAGTTAATTTTACAATGTTTATTCTGAAACAGATGAAAATTCAGGAAAATGAATGCATCTCCTGACATAGCATGATGCAAACTAATAAAAGGAGTAGCTTTTAGTTGGAAAGCGTGTGTGAAGTATAAATGTCTCCGAATAAGGGAAGAGTTAAAGCTAGCACATGTACTTTTGCATCTTTCACTGTTTCTCGGCCCTTGTAGCCACTACTTTCTTGGTCAGAATATTAAGAGAAAGTATAAGGCTGTGCTTGCCTGCTTATCCTGACAGCATTATGGTTAATGACAATTAAAGTAGCTGGAGTCAGTTTTCTTTTCCTTCTTCCTGTGCTGATTGATAGCATGTTGACAGTAGAGAGGGTGTGTTTGGTACACTGGTACATTTAGCCCACCTGAGATAATGGTGTAATTACTGCTATCATTCTTTTCAGGCAACCGTTTATCTAACATTCTACATGGACACTATATTTTTTGACTTTGCATGGACCTTTCTCACCTTACACACAGTTTCTATGATTCACAAGAAAATTCTGTCTCTTTCAGTCTCCTGGTCATGCCACTACTGCAGCAGAAACAATAGGGAATCATTCACCCCTCTAAGAGCAGTGCTTGCACTAACCCCCAGAGATTTCTGTGGTAAGCAACCTGAAGCTCTTGAAAGGGATGTAATTTCCAGGGGGTCAAAGCCTAAAAGCTTCAATGGTATATTAAGATGGGCATTTTGATGTAAAAAAGATCTGCTTGTATTTAATCTGCATTGAATTATTATTCCCACATTGTGTGCGGTGTCTGAAAATTATGTATTCAATAGCAAGGTTGATTCTGTAAAGCGGGTAGCACCTCTGTTAATAGATATATACTTCCTGCCTTGTATTTAGCTGGGCTTTATTCACAGAAGACAGGAACTAATTGTCCATCTTCCTTTGTGTCTAAACATGAGAGCCAGCCACTTGACTTTTGGCTGCCTAAGATTCAAACCTGGAGGGAGTTCAGAGCAAGGTATAAGAAGGAAAGATGAATTTGGTACTTAAATGGAGTAAGCAAGTTAAGGCACTCAGTCCCAGTTTCACAGAGGCACCACGCAGACAAAGAGAGTTTCTGCTATGTCCTTTTCCTGAGTGATGCCCCTGTCCTGGCTCCACATGCTGGTCCTACTTTCTCATTGTTGTAAATGTCAGTTTAAATGTCCAACTTCCATGTGGATATTCACATTTTAATACTTAAGATGAGTCCTGTGTCTCCCACCCATAGAGTTAGGAAGCTGGCATTTAGATGCAGAAGTGTGAAGTGTCTGAATAGATAATGTTGCTTTTTTGAATGCTGTCCTTATCATTAGTGTCTGCTGCATGGCATTGAGACTAATAAGAATTCTGCAGAACAGAATACAGAGGAACTAGAAAATTCTGTCTTGAGAGGAGAAATTGCTGTCAATTTTTCCTTTCATCCTGGCAAGGTTTCTCATGTTGGTTGGTACTTTCTAATTGCTATCAGCAGTATCAAAAGACACAAAGTTATGTAAAAGAAGTTCCAGTCTTTGCCCAGAAATCCATAGACTTCATTCCTGCTGTGCGGTGCCATATTCAGAGTTAATTGGATGACCCAATTTTAAACCTGAAATACTATATGAACTTAGAGACTGTATCAGTGCAATTTTAAGTTGCTTGAAGAGCACATTTACAGTCTTGAGTACAAAAAACTGGAGGGCAAACTCCAGTGTTGGAAGCACATTAGCAGTTAATGCCTGAAAAGAGAGATGACCAGTGGAATGGGAAGGTACACAAACAACTATATGATAAAAGCAAGATATTTCCATTTTAGTCAAATTCTGCTTTGTAAGAGACTGGAGGCAGTGTAAGCGACTGTGTTCATTGTTCCTCTGCACTGCAATAAAGCATCATTCTGCTGCTTTCCATATGCCATTTAGTGTTTGAAACAGATCAACTGAGCATGAGTTCAGGAAACTCTTAAGTTCCCTTCAAACTAAATCAGACTAAGTTTTGAATTTCTGTTTCATTCATCATGTGCTTTTGGGACCTCCTCATGTTCTTGTTAATAATTCAGCCTTTGCCTATTCTAGGTTTATTGTTCAGAGAGACAGTACCTTTTGCTGAGTCCAGCATATGGCCAACAGGAGCTATGTCAGGTGAGGAATGCAACCTTCAATTTTTCACCTTATTCTCTTTTGTTGTTAATCAGCTTTGGAAAAGAACTATAATGCATGCAGTCAGGTTCATTTATGTCAATAACTGTTAGCTTGGGTAGCCTGTTACTTTGAAACAGCTGGAGAAATGCCAAAGATCTCAAATGTCTTGAAGGCTGTCAAGCTTTTGCTTTTTATGTTTGTTGTTGCAGCAGCTGAGAACACAGCAAGTCCTGAAGCAAACTGGATTAGGTAAGAAAGAATTTTTAAATGTCATCTTCTATGGCACCCTGGAGAAAATACAAATGTATTGTGTTGTTCTGACTCCCTTCCCACAAAATAGACGAGTCCTCGTCTCATCCTCGTCTCATCCTCGTCTCATCCTCGTCTCATCCTCCTAACACGTCCTAATTATCTTAGAGATGGTCAGCTAGTAGCTGTGAAATGTTGCTCTGCTTGCAGCTGTATTTCTTAATGGTTTTCTTTTTTTTTCTTTCTCAAGTAATGAAATTGGAGCTGTCAAGCTAGGCAAAATAGCTGACTTCCAATTTTGTCGTAACACCAAGAACATTGTGAAAGTTACTACGAACATGTGATTAAAAATAATGGTTACTGACTGTTGCTTCTCAGCCTGGCCTTCATACATTTGTAGCAACACAGCTGTATTTGGCTCAGGTTGCACTAGAAGTGTTCATTCCATTCAGGAACATTCCCTAAGGGTAGAACTGCCCTTGTGATTGTGGCTTTTTTAGCCACATCTCTTTCTACTGCTGTTCAGAAACTGCTTGCTAGAGAGAGACTTTTGAACTGAGTGGTGCATGGTGTGATGAGATACAGATCTCTGTGACTGGTAAAATTCTTAGTTATATTTACTAGGGAACTCTTCAGCCTCATCTCTGAAGGAAAATAAAGTGCTTAGTTTCTACAGGCCTTACCTGTTAGGTTCCTTCAAAAGTTTGTTACAAATCGTACCTTAAAAGCTTCTAGTCTTGAGTTATGAGTCTGTAATGTTGATGTTTTTGATGATGGGCAGTGCCTACAGTACTTGAAGAGGAATAAGCTTTTTCAATCTTGATGCTATAAGAAGGAATGGGTTGTGAAGAGTCCAGCCCGTACTGCTTTCATTATAACTCCTGTCTGAAGAATTGACTCATGGTATACTTTTTCCTGCTTGGGTTCTTTGCCAAAAAAATAAAATGGTAGCTCTGTTTCTTATCAGGATTCATGGCCCTGTCAGTGTCAACCTATTGTGAAATGATACCCCAAGGATTCCATTATCAAAAATTTTAGAAAGAAAATTCAGTTCACTGAGAATATTAATTCTGTATGTAATAGTTTCCAACTAAGGATTTATATATCTGCTGCCTCTTTTTTTTTTTAGAAAAAAAAAAGTTCATGTGTGGAGTTCTTAACGTATGTGTATAGTAACAAGAATAGCTCTTTTTAAGTCAGTCTGATAATGGAGCTAATGGCAAGACAGTTGGCACTGTTGTGCTAAGGTGATCTTCACTCTTGCAAGACAAAATATAGTTAGATTAGCACATTTTTGCAGAGGTATGCAGTTATCCATGTGTATAAAAATTTGACTCCTATTAGCCAGCAGATGCCTGTGCCCTTGACAAAGCTGTCTTTGCAAGATAGATATATCTGTAGAATGTACAGTGATCTATACTGTATGCCACAGTTTCCTCTCCAAAACACTTTGTGACTTGCAAATTTATAAATGTTTTGGGGATCAGGTGGAGGATCTTGCAGTGCTGCAATGATATTTACTCTGGTAAGGCTGCCCTGAGGCCCAAGTGTATCAGATGGCTGTAGTACCAAGTAAATCCTCTACTCTGTCCTTGACACAGTTCCAGCTCTACCATGGATGCTGTACTGAACTTGTAGGTATGAAATTGCACCTTATCTTTGCTGCCTTCCCAGCCTCTTTCTTACATTTGGACCCAGGTATGCAAATCTCAGATAGAGCTTGTTAACCTCAGTTGTGAATCAACTTGTTCCAGGTGTGCTGTTTTCTATCTATGGATTTTGGGAAACAGAAGGTTTTTGCAGAAGATTCTTTAGGAGAACTCTGTCACTAATAAGCAGCATACTGTAAATGCTTTGGGTAAAGGCTTTATAATACCCTGTGGTGGGGGAGGTATCCTGCAAAGGGGGAGGGCACTTGTTTTACCGTGGGCTGCTTGAGTCCAGCTGCAAGGCTGACACTAAATACAGATTCGAGATTTATATGGAAATGGTGTGTTGTACGCAAAAATAGACTGGGCTGTTATTTAGGTATAAGAAGGCAGAGGCACCTCTGTCTTTTTTTTAGTGAATAATGAAGGAATATTCAGGGAAATTTTTCTTCCTGGCATTGAAATCTGAAACAACAGAAAGTGCCGCTTAAAACTAAAAGAGTGCTGTCTCTGTTCTTTTTTATTTCCTGGGTAGGCATGGAACTAGAAGACTGATGCTGATCCCAAGGGGGATCTTGTCTTTATGTTTGACTACTATTTGGAAAAAGAAAAATCCCATCCATTGTTTCATAAATATTTCCTGTGCAAGCAGAACTCTGCCAGGTGGAGAGTTTCCTGATTCAGGGTTCTTTGCTACTTCTACCCTCAGCTTAGGCATCGAGCAAATGTCAGGGAAAGAGAGAAATGGTTTATGATAGCTCAGCTATAAGAATAATTTGTTCTGCTATTTTGTGACCAATACTATTGCCAATTCTTGTCTTTTCCATGGTCTCTCTACTTCTACTCTTCTGTGTTACCCAGCCTAGCATGAGCTGAAGGGTAGAAGGGAACCATAGTTAATTTGGGCCTGAAAGACAGGCAGGGCTAGAGGTTTCAGAAATACTTTTTTCTTCAGGATCTGTCCTTCCATCCTACCCTGTGTAAATGTATCCAAAATTATCTAATTGGCAGTAGATTTTAACACAAAGTAAGAATTACCATAAATGGAGAGAAAATGGAAATGGAGAAATGGCTTAATATGGTGCAATGATTTCCAGAGAGAGTTGTCTCTTAGCATTAAGGAGACCTGAGGGACAGTCCACTGAAGACTTCCAGGACTCTGGCTTGGTAGAAGGGGGTTTGCTTTCAAATGCTCAGCAGCTCAGCCTAGATTTTGCAGGATCTGTCATCTTATTGAGGCATTTATTTTAAAAACTGTTTTTCAATAGTTGTTTTCCGGTACAGTTGCCTTTTGATTTGGAAGAAAGATAAATTACTGGAAAGTTCCCTGTGCCGGTTATTGCATGCTTTTTAATATATTAAATTTGAGAGGAGCCAGCAAAACCTGGAGGTATAGGGAGAGCAGAAGCTCTGCGGGTTCCTAATCTCAACATATGTCAGCTAGGTAGTCTGGATGCCACCTATGTAACCAGTATCCAGATACTTCACCTCTTCCATGGGACAATCCTGTTGTGTTTGTAGCATGTCCAAACAACCTGTCACTGAACTATTCGTTACATGGTTGCATTTGCTCTAAAGAATCAGTGTAAAACCTGTTCTAAAAGGACAAGAAAAAAAAAAATACTAAAAGCCCCATTTCTGATACTGAAAGTACGTAGTATTGATGTTGCTAGCAGTTTTCCTGGGTGTATGGGGAATAAACTTGGACAGAGTGCATTAAACAGGAGGAGTAATAGGAAGTGTAGAGCAGGATGGCAGTTTTCATGTCTCCTTGTAAGTTTTTTCACACTATATTTTAAACCTGCTGGCGGGCTGAATAATAGATGTGATTAATTCCGCCTCACTTGTAAGAAGAGGGCATGTTTGGTGCACATCTTGTCTTCACTTGTTCTTTCATTGCTTCTGTCAATAGTTACATGGATGATCTTTATACTTGGTGTGTAGCCTGTGAAGTGGATATAAAGACCTGTCAGACTACCTTTTCTAATGCATTTTCTTCTTAGGAAACAAACCTAACATAAATGTCACCTGCACTATGAGCAATTGTAGCAGATGGAACATTGAATTAATGGCTCTGAGAGGCAAGCCAGGAAAGATTATGAGATGATGTAAATATGGTAGATATGATACATGATTCAAAAAATTTCCTGTGATTAAAAATGAATTCAAGAAATAAGAGTATATCTTCAAAAAGTTAAAGAGTATTTAAAAATCCCTTGTCTTTTTTACTTCCGGAAAAGTATTAAAAAAACATTTGCAATTATGTTTTTAGCAATAATCGTCTATTAATTTAATTAAAAGGACATTTTTCAGCTGTGGGCCTTAACATTCTTTTGTAACAAATATTCTGAATATGCTTAAATGTAGGGAATTTGTTTATAAAATATGCCTGGTATGATGCCTCATGTTTTGTGGTAAGATCACTGTCTCAGTGAAAAACAATTATAAAACTAAACTGGTTACTGGATTGATAATCATATATTGTCATCAAACGCAGAGGAAGGACTGGTGTTAGTCAAAGAAAGTGACTTGAATTTAGCAACTGATAATAAATAAATAGGAAGGTGGTGTTAGCACAGCTCCCGTGCTGGAGTTTCTTTCATAGGTCCAGGGAATGGAAGCTATTTATATGCTGGCAGAAAGTTTGGAGGGTCTGCAGAAGTCAGCTAACATTAAACTAGAGAAGTATGCCAGTGACTCATGTAAGCAGGCTAGGTTGCTTTTCACTGTAGCGGTAGTTTGGCCTCTTTCCAGTTTCAAGAGCGAAGGCCTATCACGACTGACTGTAATACCGTATATATTGTAATACAGAGAAACTAGCTGGTTTAATAGCTAGACAAAAGGTGGTGATTTATGATGGCATAAGGTTGCTCAGCTGAGAGCTTCACAGAGTTCAGCAGCACTGCTGAGAAAGTGTGCTTGGTTTCACACTCCCTCATAGCAGTGAAATGGCTGCTGTGAAATGAACACCTTTTGACCAATCTGTGAAAAGGCATTTACAACAGAAAATTCACCCACTGTCTGAGCTGGAAGGTGAGCGCTTTTTGTGACAGGCTGAAAGACTGGGGATGTAACATCTACAAGGAACAGCTAAGAATGTAACCTAGAGTACTTGTTAAATCAGGTAATATCCTTTCACCTGTGAACAGTTGTGGTGAAGAGTCCATGCCCCACTCCCCGCTTCATAAATTAGAGTGATCTTTACACATGTAAAAGGCACATCTTTTGCAAACTGATTAGCTCCGTGCAAATCAAAATGGGAAAAACAGCATTTTAGCCTTCAGAGCTACAGTGTGGACAAGGAGGCTGTAATGCTGCTGCTTCTTCAAGGTATGCTTCTTGGTACAGCTATCTTAAGTTTTCCTCATATTTGCCTCCACATGCTGCAGTCATTCCTCGTGATTCCTGGTAAAGGTGTTCCTGAAGTGGGAAGTCATGGGGTGGCTCTAGCTCCCAAATACTAGTAGGTTCCCGTTTTCAGGGAGTTCTGTGGAGTTAGTTACTCTGAGTTTCTCTTTTGACTGGCAGTATCAGCTTGCTTGACATCTGATTAACTTGTATGTACTGCTGATAACACAGGCATATGTAAACTCAGCTATTGCACAAACTCAGGTATTTCAGCAGAGTTTCTGTTCAGCTCTTATTTGCATTTTACCATTAGTTAACTGGAAGAGAATAAAGGGAATATTAACCACTTGGGAAGGAAGGACTACAAACAGCTTTTTGGGGAGCAATGACAGAAGCTCTGATAACAAGCACATGAGGCAGTGATCTTAAATCTTAAACCAAAGTGAAATTGGAAACTGTCTGGCACCAAGAGCCAGCAATCAGCACTGTACAGTAAAGCAACACAAGGGCCACAAATGAGCTGTTTGAAAGTCAGGAAGCTGGCAGTAGAGTGGGACCTGCTGAAGCAGCTGGAGAGGGACAGCAATCAGCACCACAGTGCTGCAAGGGCTCAATAAATTATTTATTTACTTGGTGGAGCTCTGAAGGAGGAGTTTGCCTTAATTACTGCAGTCCCTCAGAGGCACAGAGGGAAAGAATTCCCTGCACACAAGTGTATTTCTAGACCTGATCTGTAAAAAGTCATGCTATACTTTTCTTCTGAAACAGATCTATTGCTGTGGCCACACACCCCCTCTCCCTGCCAGTAGCCAGCTCTTACAGTAACATACCATTCCTGGGGCTTTCACCTTTCTCTGTATTTTCATCATCCAGTTGGTTACTGTCTCCATGTTCACAATCTTTTGTAAGAGGGACCCTGTTCATTGGTTTGTTGTTGTGTGTGTCCCCCATTACCCACATGGTCATGGTACTTTTGAAGTGCGTTAGAGAGCAAGTTTTGCCTTTTCCTTTAAGAACTCAGCTTTGTTGTCATGCTTTCCTGTCTGTTCTGAATGTAGTCTGTTACAGATATATACTCTGCTTGTCTTAAACCAAATAATTAATAATCAGAAAATTAAAGGAAAAATGACATACAGTTATGCTTCTGTTTGTTTATGAATGAAAAGTGCATGGAGTGCTGCCACAAAGTTACACTGATACCTTCTTAAAAAGTAGTTGCAAGAATTGCTGCTCCTGGGACTATTTCTTATAAGGAATGTAATGAACATTCTTCTAGCACTGTGAGAACTTTATTGTAGTCTGTTTTTAATAGTTGTAAGGTGACCTATGGGGTAACTTTCTGTCTTTATTTAATCTGACTTTTTTGAGTCTTAACAATAGTACATCTGGAGAGATGCAGAAAACATAGCAATGTGAAGTTTTAATGATTAAAACTTCTGTAAACTTTGGATGGTGCAAATATATAAACCTTATTTGTCTACCTGAAATATGGAGTCATCTTTCTAAATAAATTTAAAATATCTCCTGTACTGTGTTCTACAGGAAAGAGAAATTATTAGGGGTGTTTCAGGAGGCATCTTACTCTAACATTCAGGCTTAAATGAAGGAACTTTGCTAGTTCTGTACTGGATAAAAGTGAAAAGGCTATATATCTCCTTACTAAACTAAAGTCTTGATGACAAACAGGTGTGAATATTTAATCAGCCAGAAGAATACTTCATTACCATTCAAACTTAGTCTTATGCTTTCATGAACTCCAGAGACTTACAAATCAGAATGATTTTATAATCTGTGGCAAAGACTAATTTTGTTAAATGATATATACTAAATTGCCAGAATTTTGCAAAAGCTGTTATTAATAGAAGAAAGAAAATAAATTTGAAAATAGATTTTAGGAGAGCGGATTTTTTTAAAAGTAGGTCCTGAATTAAGGTTCTAGTGTGGCATTTTGTGTAATGAAATATTGGTTGTCTTAGTAGTTACTCAGTTAAGAACAGTATGTCCTTATGGCCTCAACTGCTTGCATATTCTGCATGAAGGAAGAAAAAGAAAAAAAAAAGTTTGTTTACCTTAAAATATTTGCCTTACCAGTTCCACACCACACTCCTTTTGATTTAAATGAACATTATCTATGTAAACAGTATCTAGCGTAAGATAAAGACATTAAACTTTAATCTAAGAGTCTATGAACCCTAACAGTTATCACCAGGCAATGATGTAGCATGTGTATCTTCATCTGTCTTCCTTTAAGCAGGTGAAAATAGTGACCATGAGAAAAATGTATCTGACTCATCTGGTAATAGGGCTGTTGGATCTCACTGGTTTTGCCTCTTGATATGCACTCAAGGATCTGTAGATCTGTAGGTCTTCCTACTCTTTAGTTTGAAAAACATGCAAGGTTTAGCATGTTCTAAGGGAGGGTAGCCTGTAAAAAGGCTTGGGTAAAGTGCTAGTAGGCCCTCTGCAGTTCTGTGAGGGCACGTGAGATGAGAGCCACCGGTGCCAGTGAGGCAGCAGCAGCAGTAGTGGCCTTTCTGAGCATGGGGTGTCCAGGCAGGACCCAAGCCAGGCAAGGGAGTCAGGCCCAGCGATGGCAGTTGGGGTCGGCTGACAGTCCAGTGACTGCCAGACAAGCCTGTGGCAACAAGGCAGACTCAAGGTCTGGCCAGTAGACCAAGTGTGCAGATTAGGGTTTGGGTCTGGGTGAATGGGATACCTGCTTGGGCAGAGGCATGGCTGTAGGATAGCTCAAGCAGGGACCAAAGGTGATAACCTCAGGTTAAATGCAGCTCCCAAGAGAAGCAAATACCCTGACACTGCAAACTTCCACAAAATTATGTAGTCCATTGTGCTGCATATGTCTCTTTGCATGTGCTGGACACCGTTTAGTGCTGGTTGTTGCCATGGATAAGCAGTTTTGCATGCTGATCTTGCTTGAGTCAGAGCTCACATGCTTGTCTGCTGCAGGTCTGTTTTCTCCTAATAGGTGGGGTTCCTGAAAACCTTTGTGATGTCAGAGTACAGCCCACTCGAGTCATTCTGTCATGGGTGAACTTCGGCTGTCTTGTCAAGGATTAATTCTGGATTTTGTGGTAGTTTTCTTTTGAATGATCATAAGATGATATTTTATCAGGGACATCTAACTTGTAAACTTGCGTGATTGTCTCTTTTAATCTTTTGACAGCCACATTTTTAAAGCTTTTCTTAGTACACATAATGAAAACAAAACATCTGATGGATTTCTTTATTACATGGAGTACCATATTCCTTCTGGCTTTGTGACATAGTGCTGTACTTCTTTTCTACATCTGAATTAGCAAATACATCAACTGCTTCAGAATCTGACTGTCGTCTGAAAGTTTTTCTTCCTTTTTCACTGGCATCCAGTAGAGGAAGGCAGAGAATGATCCGTCGTTTACAGCTCCTAATTTTTCCTCCTCCTTTTTGTTCAGGAGGCCAGTGAATCATTTCTGAAATCACTATAGATCTGAGGTCCTTGGAAGAGAGTTATTATTCAGAGAATAAGTCCAGCAGAATATGGCTTTCTCTAACCTGTCCCTGTCAGATGGGTTGGTTTGGGGTTTTTGCCCTAGAAGCTAAGATACATGAATTTGCAGTTTCAAAATCACCAGCCTTTGTACTTTGTGGCCTTTTTCTGTCTGACTTTTATCAGTAGTGATGAGAGGAGGTCAGGGTTCATAGTCTGTGATGTTATTTCCTAGTGTTTGCAGTAGTACTTCTACTTCCAGACTCATGAGAGTAGTGTCTCACCTGTGCTCTGGACTGAACTAGACAAGGGGTTTGTAGTCTTACCATGGAAATGCTTTGTTACAGCATCCCTCAAAAATAGGATTGCATGCTAAAGCAGTATCAAACTCCAGAAACTTTCATTATTATTACATACAACCTCTATTAAAAGACTCAGCTAAATGAGAGACATGCCTTGATCCCATTTATGCGTTGGCTTAAAATATGGTTGTTAATGTACCACAGAACAAATATATAAAAATCTAAATGTTGACATAGATAGGCTTCGTCTCTGAGGTTTGACCATCTCCAGCTAACTTTATGCTTCACAGTTTGTGAAAAGTTGAGCCAAATGTGTGTAATCAGTAAAGTGTGTTATGGGGCAGGTGAGGCTCTTCATGTAAAGCCTAAAGCCATCAGCCTCTCCAGAAGGTGGCAAGCAATATTTCTGTGGAGGAACAGATTACTCCCTTCTTAGATACATGACTAGTAGTTTGTGGTTCAGGGGAGCAGACAAAGGCAAATTGCCCCAGAGATGGGGATGGTTTATAAAAGAAAAATAATTGCCGAGGTAGGATTTCCTTATTTGAGGGTGATATGATCTGAAAAAGAGCTGTGAGTTTATTAGATAAGAAGACCCTTCAAAACTGGTCTGAGTCTAGGACGGACGGATTGTTTCTTTTAATTTCTATTATCTTGTGACATTGTAAATCTTGGTAAACTGCATTGTTCATTATGGATGTAGCAAATAAATCCTTTCATTAGCTGTTTATGCTGACCTGGTTTAGGTGAGGAATGATATCAATATGACCAGCTAACTTCAAGGAATTTGTGCACACAGGCTCTTGCAGTGACGCTGAAGTACTCTCAGGCAGGCAGCAGCCTAAAACATTTCTTAGCAACTGTAAAGGATAGTGGAGTTGCACAGGCCAACGCACAAGCCAGTGACTCAGTACCTAAGAAGAAGGCAGATTTCCGTTGCTGAAGAGGATACCTCTCTGGTGTGCTAGTGAGAAGCCCAAGGATTGCAAAGGAGTGTAAGATGTAAGAGGATGTTACTGCAAATGTTACAAATTGGAAAATCAGAGACAGAGAAAAGTGAGATACTGTTTCTAGGGTACACACAAAATCCTTCTGTCCAGGACCTCAGCCAATTCCTATACCATGCTTTCAAGATGGAGTTTCTTCCAGCTCCTGGTAGTTGCTTCCTGTATGGTGGTTACCTTCACTAATGTAAAGGTTGAGCAGACTATTAGTCTGTTAGGTAAGCATGCCTCTGAGATAACATCCCATTTTTAGAATTAGTTCAGTTTTCATTAGTGAATTAACTAGACATATAAATATTTATGACTATCTCAGATTTCTGATTACAACAGGAAATAAATAATTCATTATAGAAAATTACCTTTGTAGAATTGATACCACAAGGATATAAATCAGATACGACAATTTCCAAAAAAGTGGCCCAATATATTGAGGTTTGGAACACTCTCAAGTATGTTTTTGGTGCAACCATTGCTGTTCTAAACTGGGTAACAAAACTTCCGTTGTGTGAATAAGTAGTCACGTGAGAGTCTTTTTACAGAAATGTGCATATAATATAAATATATTGGTGGTTGGGACTATTTAGGGAATCTATATACAACATATGATTTCTGTTTGATATTGGGAAGTTTCTGTGTGTAAGTATCGGACTGTTTACAAGCATCATTTTGAATCATATTTGCCTTCTCTGTTGTACTTCTGCTTTGGTAGGCTAGTTGAAATAAATTTTGCACCTGCAGAAAGCTAAAAAGAATAAAATTTAAAGATTGATGAGTGAATGGCATAAAATAAAGGATTGAATACTCTGTGTGGCAAGCCAGTTACCAAGCTTTAAACTTAAACTGAGAGGCCGTTTTGGTCACATAGTGGGTCTGAAGAGGAATCAGGCTAACAAGGAAGGCTAGAAGATTGAAGGAAAGGGATCCTTATCAGCCCTTTTAAAGGAAAATGGGCCTCTCTTCTCACAATACAGGTGCTTGCTGCAGAAATCAGGAGGAATGGCTTAGAAAAGAGCAATTGCATTTCTGAGTTCAGAGCAGAACTCAGAGATTGACTCTTGGTTATAGGGAGTTAGCTGAAAGAGTTTGAGATATCAGGAAGCTAATGCAGTGAAGTTTTAAAACAAGGTTGTTGGTTTTTTTGACTGTTTATATATGTTCGTTGCAATAGTTGAAGGGGCTTTCAGAAACCCTGTTAAGTTTGCGCATATATCTGTTTCACCTCTCACACTATAACCTTGTTGTGGAGCTCTGAGACAGGGTTTCATGGTACTGGAGAATGAGCTGCCAGTATACCTCTGTGGCTGGCTGAGCTGGTCCACACGAATGTGTCTGACAAGAGAAGCCAAAATGCATGTGCTCTGAGCCTCAAGGGACACATAAATATAGCAGTTTGCGGGGCTGCCTCTGCACGGTTACCTGGGGACAGCTGATGAGACTTCTGTGAGGGTTATGGCAACAGAATATTGCTATAATGTTTAGAGAGATGTAGCTTGGGATGCCTGTGTAGGAGATAGCTTTCAATACAAGGTATTACTATTGAAAGGTACTCCATCCAATTTGTAAAGAAGCGTGTATAAAATATGATTTCTGCAGTACAGGAAGAGAGTTACAGTAAAGAGTATCTCTTGAGTTCTCCTAACACCTAGGATTGTATTTGAAATGTAAACTGTCTTTATAATGCTATGTAGTAAAAGGAGCATCTTAAAATAAGATAGTAAAATCCTTACACCACATCACTCATACCCTGTAAAGATACCTTTCTTGAGTGAATAATATCAGATGCTATTTTGCCCATCATGCTTTTATTCTAATTAAAGCTTACTTTTTTAGTAGATGCTGTCTTCTTAAACAGAGGTAGGAACTTGGGGGTTATTTGCAGAGGGTATCCTCACTGAGGAAAAGTGACCTGTTGCTATATGACATGATAGAACAAAGGCTGTAGATTAAAGCATTGTTAAAAATTCAGTGCCAACATAGCGCTGTAGATCCTGCTTCATACTGTGTGTGCAATCTAATTTACTTCCTTTTATGGTGAAAGCCTTAACTGCTTTTTCAGTCCAGTGCTGCTTGTGGTGACATACAAGTATGTTATCTATTCACTCTTTCTTTGATTTGTTGAATGGTATCACAAAATGTTTTCCTCTTTCCGAGTTCTGAAGACCCATAGTATTGAACACAGAGCTTTTCCATAAACTGAATAATATGTGAAAGAAAACTGAAAAGCTGCTGATGAACTGCTAAAGGCTGGTTATTCCAGGTCGTAGTTGCTGTACCCGGTGCATGGTTACAGTATCCTTACCTGTCATGTTTTCTCTTCCTAACTTAAGTTCAGGCATTCCCTTTAACTTTCTTCAGGAGCATCTGCAGCAGCGGAAGAGTTAATCTGGGAAAACAGACCGGTTTGTTACTTTGTTCTGTGTTTAAATTCTATTCTGAAAGTTCATGGGTGACTTTTGTTGTTGTTGTTACTAAATTGTTCTCTCTTCCAGATCACTGCTTTTGGAGGTGTTAATCTCCCTCAAATCCCCTGAATCAGTAGGAATTGAAATTGATTAGTGCTTCTCAGTGTGAAATACCTGGCAGGAGCAAACTCTGAGAATTTTTGCTTGTGTCCATATTGGCATCTGCTGTTTCTCCTGTGGTGAGAAATCTCCTTCAGTGGGATAGCTCAGTACTTTGGTAATGTGTTTTTTGTATTAGTGGACATTAGGCCTGTATGTAAATTGCGCAGACTTTCACGCATCTTCCCTAGTGCAATAAAGACAAAGCAGGTCTTTCTTATTGATGACCATATATCAGAATGTATAATAAAGTGTACCAAGGTCTAAATTATTCTTTGAAGTTATGGAGCCAGACTTTTTACTGAATGATATCTGAGAGAATCAGAGTACTGCAGCAATGTTGTTTGCTATACAAGTCACAATATAAAAACACACGAGTCATGAAGATAAGAAAAGATTCATAAGTTATTATATTACACTGTGGAAAGCTATTTTCACTTTTTTTCCCTGAAACTAGCTTCCCATCAGAGTTTGCTAACACATTAATCTTTCTGCTTGCCTTAAATATTAACAAATTGTAAGGTCTTCTTTAGGTTCAGATCAGCAAAAACCAAAGTTGTTTTTGTTCTTCTTTGTAGATTAAGGCATTATTAAATAATGTATACAGGTATAACAGCTCTGAGCAGCTTCCGTGTGTATCACTATCTGCCCTTTTCTTTTACCCATCTGTACCCCTAAATCCTTAACTGATTTTTCAAGTTCAGTAATTAACTGTGAGTAGCAGTGGACATTGACATTGTCCTGCCACTCTTTGTCAGTCTTTTTGGCTGGGAAGATGTCAAGCCAATTCCTTGTGGATTTGACTTCGTCTTTGTTACTGAACTCAACTTAGATGGTTATAGACCCAGATAGCATAACCCGAATAATACATTTATAATTTATTAAACTTAATTCTTTAAAGGTTCTTTTGATAACTGCTCCATGAAGATAGCTGCTGAAGGAAGTTTAAATTTAATGGATTCTATCTCATATGCCTATTATTATTTTTGAAGCCTGTTAGAGAAGAGAAATTATGCAAATTGATGTCACGCTAGGCTACTGCACACATGCTGGTAATGCATAACAACTAGCTCACTGATGAAAATACTTAATCTTAAGCAAGACTCATTGTCAGCACTAAGTTCTTCGTATCATGGTTAACCGTTTATTATTATTTTTCTTACAGATAAAGGAGAGTCTGTTCTTATTAGAAATCCTCATTAGAATAAAACTGCTGTAAAAGTAATACTGGAGAACTATAGTGATGAATTATGATTGATTACATTATACAATTAAGGTATATTGTGAAACAATAGGAAGATCCCTTCAAAAAATTAAGTAGTTGTTGCCTCTCTGTGAATGGCTAAATGGCTTTAATTCTTCAGCTCCTGCACGTAAAAGACTTGGTGAATAGATCACACTCAGGATCAATTAGTTTCACAACAGTCTTTACCATTAACAAAGTAAAGCTGCTAGGATTGAACCAGTTTATCTGTACTCTTCATGACAGCATTTTAAGCTTACATGTACTGCATTGTCTGTCTAGTACTGGGCATAGGAACCAGTACGCAGAACACACAGTTCTGTGCAGCACTGGCCAATACAGGCGCTCCCTGTGAGGAAGCTATCTTAGCCCTGAAGAATTTCAATACCCTTAGCAGGGCAAAAATGCAATAAAAGGTAGGCTGGTTTCAGAAAATAGGTCGCTAATGTAAGTTTGCAGTTTTCTCCTTCCCAGTTTTATCCTGCATCTGTCTTAGATTTCTTTTTCCTCATCTGTACACAAAGCATGTCAAGCTTTTCTGATTAGACTGCATTGAAGAACGTGGTTTTGGTCTAAGGGTCATCATTCTATTATAGCCATTCATCCTTCCATTTTAACACCAACACATACATTTTGTTTGCCCTGTTCAATTGCTGCCAAAGGAGGCAGAGAAAACCTTCTCAGGTATTGATTTTTCACACATGGGGACTGTAGCTTGTAGTCACTTTATTTGCCACCTGCAGTTTATAACTGAATGGGCTCATGGCATTATAAACTTCATCTTAGCCCTGAGATCCCAGCCTGAGGTGAAATTGATGTGTTAGCTGTTAGTCATTTGTAACTACTTTAATGTATTTTGCTAGTTGGAATTCTCTTTATATGGCTAATATAAATAGCAATTTTGCAATAGAAATGCCACTGATCAGAACATTCTGTTTGAGTTATTGATCTTGACTGGGTTTCATATATTTGGATCTAGCCTTGGATAATAATTTCCGCTTAGTATTTTTTTGGTATCTCTGTTTTTCATTGTTACATTTATAATGTAATAATTATGAACTATATAATGGTAATTGACTAGATACATAATTTTATTCAATATTTGACCCTCAGAGTTGTAGATATGAAACTGATCAACTAGCAGTCAAAGAAATGAAATGTATTATAGTTCCTCATGAATGATCAGGGGCTTTATTTCTAGTGGTACTCAAAATTTCACTAGAACTCTTTGTTGCTTTCTATGTTAGTAGCAAGATATCCTTTACCTCACAGGGTAAAACAACTTTGCAAAAACACTTGCTTTACCATGCACAGGATGTGATTTTTTGCAATAACTTGAAGCTCAGCAAAGCATTTGGTCTTCATAATTTAATACAATTTTTTTCTGTTCATCCCAGCTTCCATTATAGGGTTTTTTAAAATACACAGTACCTCCCAGAAACCTTGGAAGTGTCATTTTTCCCTTAATAATACATTTTGCTAATTTTGTATTGTTCCACCATCATGCTAAGAATTCCAGCTTAGCTACAGCAGATGTTGTCTTTTGGGTGTATCAGACGAAAGAATGAATGATAATTATTATGATGGTATGAAATTAATAAGGTGAAAACTTATCAAATTAGTTTCACTGCTTATGAAACAAGTTGCTTTGTGGCTTGCTTAGTTTTGTGAATTGCTCTTTACAAATCTTTTTACTCTAGCTACAGTTCAGCTTTTGGGCACGTAAAATTAAGAGAAGTTCAGCTATGGCAGACCAGAATAAATCATGTTGTATCTATGAAATCATCTGAAAATGAGTAGAATTTAATGGTTCTGACAGAAACAAATTTTATTACTAATATAACATCATTGACATCAATGAAGATTAATTAGAAGAATCAAAGCACCAAGAAACTTCCTGGAGTACTAGTGATCATTTTTATTAAAAAAGATGAAGCGGTTTGAGTTCTCCCTCATCTTCAAGACCTTCCTGCTCTAGAAACCTCCAGTGGCTGCGAGTTCTGTTCTTGATTATGCAGTAGATTTGAGGCAGTGTTTAATTTAACTTAAAAGTTCATGGGTCCATTCTGTGCATGCTAAGCAGATCTCTTTAATATTACACCGTCCCATTCAACTAGAAAATGGCTTGAGGTGAAGCAAACTGGTATGACTGTTGTAGACAACAGATGACACAAAGCCAGTGGTAAGAGAGAAGCAACTTCAGAATGAGTTCTGGGAAGCAGGAAAAAACTTAGATGCAGTTCTGAAGGGCCCAAGATGCCAGTAGTGCTACCAGAACCCCATGGAAGACGGAATATTATCAAGAGTGTTGTGGCACTTGCTTGGGAGTCACAGGATGAGGTGCTAAATAGTTCTGGAGTAAAATAACTTCTTTCAGCAGTGCCTCCTGATCTGACACAGGCCTTCAGGAAAGACTGAAAATGCATGCCCCATAAAAAGCAGTGTTAGATTTGTAGGGGAGCTGGTCAGAGGCCAAGCTGTACTTTACCTTTGCCTACATGCATTCTAGATCTGTTTGTTTACAAAACTGGCTGATTGTGAGGATGTATCTGCCCACCCAGACTACTCTTCTGTTTGATTTATATGAACAACATAGAAATGAGCAATCATTATTGAACAAAGGTTAATGCTTTACTCATAAATATACAAGTAAAAAAAGAGTTTACTTTAAAAAAAATGTTATACAACAGATTATGATGCAATAAATCTAAATGAAAACATGCAACTGGATTGTTTGGACAGGGCACATACATCTTTCCTACCATGCATACTCCAGGATATTCATGGAGAGTTTTCTGGTTTAGACTCAAACATTTGATCCAAGAATTTGAGTTAATGTTACAATCTTACAGCTGCTTGTGGTTTAGGAGTGGTGGTGTGAGATTTTCACTGTTTGATTAAAGTGTTCAAAAATCAAGTTGTTTTTTCTCTTTATTTCTAGAGAATGAGGTGACATCTAGATTTCTGTGCCATGATGTCAGTAGCTGTTTTGTGGTCAGTTTATTATGGTTGATCCTAGGAATTGAGTTGTGTTTTATGCTGTGATGAGCTGGAAGTGTAGACAAGGGAGCAAGCATTCACAACGCTTTCCTCAGACCTAGTGTCCAAACACAATCTGTTGCCACTGGTTGTCAATCTGTTCTGGCCCTGTGGCTCATATTACAAGTCTAAAAGCTTAAATTATCTAGTCCATCCATATAGACGAAGAAGAAGGAAAGAAAGCAACAAAGATATTCCCAAATTTAAAGGACTTCATGTAGAGAAAGGGAGTGTATGTAAGCACAATCTGTAAAAAGTTAAAGAAGTTTTAAGTTGGGAGAACATTTTTCCCAGTTACATCCTCTCCATCTTCATTTTGAATGAACACCCACTAAGTCAGTTTCATGGTTTGTATATTCAAGAGACTTGTTCTGTGAGCTGAATTTAGCAGGAGTGTTTTCAAGGATCTACCTTTCATCTATGAACAGCAGCAGTTCTATTCTGGATTGTCCTATTTTTCCCTTACGCTGGCATAGTGAAAAGATGTGATCAGTTGAAGTATGGTTCTTTTTGTTTGTAGGTTGTATAGCATCAATAACAGCTTTTGAACATACTTTTATCCTTCTCCTTCATCTCCTTCTATCACTGACCTTTATCCTGGGAAGAACTATGCACATCACATTCTGCAGTCTCTCTGAGACCAATTGAGAACAGTTACAGGATAGTATGTTGATGGATTCTTTTGTATGCTTCATTTCAAGATATTGACATCCTCTTTGTTTTAACCTAGCCAGTGAGAAACAGCAGGAGGAGACTAGCAGAGGAAGCTGTTCTGACAATTGATTTTCTTGTGCCTTGTGGTGGTTCATTAACTCCTCTAACAATTGCTTCTTAGGTAGCTGTCTGGGTGTGACCATTACTAGCCAGCAGAATAGGGGCTGTCATGGCCGGGTGAAGCCATAGCTGATAATGTCAATTTTACCTGCTGAATTCTTATATCTATGAGTTATTCATTTAGTATGGAAGCAATATTGAGCTCCCTACAAATAGTGAAATATCTTAATTTTTAATACGACATTCTTACTCTTACACAGTATGTGTAGATGCCGGAAGAGTACAAGCCAGCTGTTTCACAAGAGAGACAAGAGGGGTTAGGCAAATAGAACATTGCAAAAATTAGCCCTGTGCATGAATTGTTCATTTGGAAACTGTATGTTCAGTTTTGTTTCACTAGTATTGACTGGAATCCCTAATGGCTATATTAGAATTCAAAACTGTCTAGTACTGTAAACCATGAGTGTTAGAAAGCAGCAGGGTGGAGTGAGGCTCTTACTAATTTCAAAACCTCTATGGATGTCTCAGTTTACTGCGAGCTAGAAAAGGGTGTGTGTTGGAAGGCAACAGGCAGATTGCTGTTGAGTAGAAGTTGAGTGAGGCCGTACTGAAAATAAAACAGTAATTATATAGCTATTTCTGGCACTGTTTTTCTTGCTTATGAGTCCCTTTTGTCCCTATAATTTCTGAGAAAGATAGTGGTGATAATAAATTTGTGAGGAAAAGCTGCTGATTTTATTCCAGAAGTAATCGTATCATTAAAAAATATGCATGTAGTTATTCTATACAGGGTTTGGGCTATTTGTTTTGTTTTCACAACACAGGTGAAGATCACAGTAGAACTTCTAGGACACAATGTAATTTTCCAGATGGCTATTTTGAGGCTGTTTAGAGCCCTGGAATACAATTGGAAGGCTGTAGTTCACAGACTGAAAAATTATTTGTGCACTGTCCATAACCTGTATTTCTTTTATGTTATCATTTATATCAAAAAATACACGTAGATTATTTTTCTTAGGGATACTGTTAAGGAAGGGATAATACTGTGCAATCATAGATTCTAATGTTAATCTTACAGAGAAATATTTTCTTTAAATATAGATAAATGCTATTTGCACATTTGCCTGACTGCCATCTAAGTTAGTCTGTCATGCCTGGTCTGACTTAATTTGTTTTGACTGTTAAAGTTATCAAAATAGAAAAATCCAGATGTTATGAGGAAACCAATGAAATGTGCTTTATTGATAGAGAATATATTTTTTCATGGATGAATGAGAGAAACCCTGCCAATGGCTGTTTGTTAATAATTTTTTTGTCTTACCCTATTTTTTGTCTTGGTTGATCAACTTTTGCAAGATTTATTTTTAGTATATTATCTCTGCTTTAAAAAAAATAATCGTGCTATTTGTCCCTATTTCAGCTTGAGAGCAGTTTGACTAGACTCCATCAAGTTGTCCTTACTTTTGCTTTGCATTCTGTCTCTTCCCAAGTATCCAAAACAGGGTTTGGTAGAGCACTATGGGCTTGTTGATAGCATGTAGTCATTCCTCAGATAGCATAAGTGTGTGCAGTTGCAAATAGCTTTGTGTAAGATGTTCCCCATCCAGTAGAGTTAATTGCCAAAGTGTAATTTTTCAGCATCTGGTGTGGGCTATTTTGCTTGCCTGCATGGAATAGATTTAACCATGAGAAGTTTTCTCCAGCTGGTGGCAGAAATAATGAAATACTTGTAATCAGTAGGTCTCTAATAGGTTGAGGCTCCCTCTTGGGAGGGCATTGCTAAGTTTTTCACAGCTAGAAGCCACTCTCTGTACATAATTTCAAAACCCGGAGAGGTGTGAGGCCTGATGTGGGGGAAGTGAAAGGAGAAATGTCTTCCTAAAGAAATTTCAGCTTCAGCATTTTAGTGTTAAAGTCTTCTGAATATGGGGGTGTTGGAAAAGTGGTTGCATTCATACAGAACTTTCCGCTGTAGAAATAAAAGTGAATGACAGCCCTTGTTAAAACAAGGCCATTTTGTTTTCTGAAGCTCAGCAAATCAGGGAAAAAGAAAAGCACAAATTCAGTTTAAAACTTCAGTTTTTTCCTTTTGAAGTTTACATTTTGTGTTTTAAAAAAAATAATCCGGATTTTACAATATTGAAGATAATAGCAGGTACTGCTCTGCTTTTTTGTACTGTAAAACATTCACATCTATCATAGGAGAATGTCATAAGGGTTACTTTGTTTTGTGCAATGGGCACTTTCACTGATGACAGATATAAAGCCTCATTTAGATATGTATTGCTTGAGTTCAAGATGAGGGTGTTTTAGTTTAATTAGAAGAGGTTTATGGTACATATTTGGCAAATCTGATTCCATGTAATGCATAAACATGCTACCTGCAAAGGCTGTCTTGTTATCACAATGCATAGAAATGCTCACTCACTAAAATTTTTCTTCAGTCCTCCACCAGGACTCCATCTGTAACAATTTTGTGTTAGATTTTATTTTGTCAACATTGTCTTCTGGTATAAAGAAATATTAATCTATTTTGAAAATTTGGAGTTACCATTTTAAGAGTTACTTCTTAATCAGGAAAAAAATCAGGCAGTGACACTAGATTGTTTTGTTTTAAGGAAAAAACTATTTTTCTGCAACAGCTGCTTGAAGGGAGGCGTCGTAATAAATATTACATTGGTACAAAGAATACCATGGATCATTTTCTGGACAATCTGTGTGATAGCGTCATTGTTATAGTGATAGTAAAGTAAATACTTGGGATTTTGGGGGTATTTTTTTCTCCTTTTTATTACAAGGTTGCATCAAATCTTTTTGCAGTCTATTCTTCTGGTTTTTGCACATGAATGTCTGTAGCATTTCTCCTAAGCATTAAAATCACACCTGTTCAATATGTTGAGGTTTTTTAACCTGAGGTGCAACTGTTCCAATTTCTGTTTGTATTTGCCAACTCCCCCGCCCTGGAGGCAAACCTTGCTCATAAGGTTGCCTTATCAGGAGCTGCATGTCTGTGGCTGCTGTCTTCAATGCATGTAGTACAGTCTGTTTGCTGATTTCAAAGAAGCCTTTCACCTGACCTGCTTCTCTGTTGCGGTGCTAACTGCGTATGTTCAGAATACTGTTCTTTATTTGCAGCGTGTTTTATTGGATCCGAGTAGTGAGAAACTGTCCTAATAACTTACATTATTGACCCATAACAAATAAATGTCATTTTTTTTCCTTCTTCCCTTCTTTTTCCTTCTTTTCTTTGCCTTTTTTGGGTCAAGGGACCAAAGCGATTTGATATGTTATTTGGCACCACCTTTGGTGCAAATGCAGTTTTAACCAAGGAGGGATAGTAGAGGTTTTCTCTGAATGCCTATCATTTAAAAAGAGATGATACTTCTAACCTGACTTTGCTAACAGCATGTTTTGTGCCTGCTATATGGTAAATTGCTTTTAACAGCATGTAAACATTTTGTCTTAGGATCTAAAGGAATTTAAAAATTTCTTCTGGAAAGGAACAAAGCGTGCAAATGAGTTTATACACATGCTTCCATTTTGAATATTGCTATACAGACCTGCACTGCATGTGGATTTGCACACAGGTCATTTTTTTCTCTATCATAAGCAGAAAGCACAATTATTTCTTTAATTAGATAGATGTTGCTTAATTCCTTATTTATCAGTTTCCCCAGCCAGGCTTACATTTTTAGCTAAATTTCTCATGCCAGATGGTTGCCATTGATGCTGGAAAGTGACAAGCTAAATAAGACAGCAGGTTTTTAAAAATAATTTCAAGCAGGTTTGCAGATAATCAGACATGCCTAGAAAGAAATGGCTCAAACCTTAAAATTCAAGCATATGTTTGAGGTGCTAGTTGATCCATCTCCAAAAATCAAGAGCTTTTGCAGTCAGTGATGGTGTTGTCCTCAATTGCTTTTGTCAAGATCATTTTCTTACTTATCTGCTTCATTTTGTTCATGGATCTCAGACTTTACATATCCTAGTTAAGCATACAGGTAGCTGAAGTTGTCTACCTACTGACAGCCATCAAACAGGCAAATAGTATTATTTCTTAGAGAAACCATAAACCAGTCAGCTTCCCTAACAATGAGTTATATGAGAAGGTTAAGTTAATCTCATCTTAAACTTAATCTTTCCTTTCTCTAATACCAGTTCAGGGGCAAGATCTAGGTTCTTACTACTTGGGAAGAAATGCTAAAATGGTATTGTCATTTTCCTCATCACCAGAACTTGTGATCTATGTAATTCCAAGGAAGGAGCCCTTTTCATAGGCTGCAGTGATCCAAATGTCATGCAGGAGTGTTTGGGGAAATGACTCCCCTGGCCAGATCTCCTGAAAGTGGAGGCGCAGTCAACCAGTGTAGCTAATCATAACACTCAGTGAAAATCAGAAACAGAGACAAGTGCAATTGTTGAGAAACATCTTCAGTGATGAATGTCACCCCAGTGGTATACTGTTGCCTATTACCAAGTTGATTTGTATTTTATGATACCAACCAGCCCAGTCTTAACTTTTATTAAACTAGTTATACATAGACCTGTTGCAGGTATATCAGATATGATGAGGTGTTGTACCTACTGAATGCCCGTCTGGCAGTTTTCCAGGGAGCATTAAACAAAAGTATGTCAAAAGCAAACATAGCTTTTAAATGCATGAGAAATAGGGCCTCATTTAATGAATAAAATGTCCATTAAAAGAGTGTGCAGTAGATGGAAGGATCAGATTTTGTCAGAACTTGTTAAAATGCCTTCAGAATGATGCAGTGTATGGAGCAATGTTTCAAGCAAATAATATACACAGCAAAGTAAGGAAAGAAAAGTGGTGCTCAGAGTTGTATTCTCATTCCTTCATTTAGTGATCTTTCTGTCTGGTTTTCATTTGTGATTCTATCTGTACTTCTTCTCAAATTATGACAATTTCTTTATCATAAGATGCCTTCTTTAGTACAGAGTTACTTAGATCTTCACACTGTATGTGTGTCTTCTTCGTTTTCCAGGAAGCCATTGTATGGACTGTTTCAATATAACTCCAGAATGATTGGGCTAGAATCATTAGCTGATCCCTCCGATACCTGGGAAATTATAGAGACTATCGGGAAAGGCACTTACGGTAAAGTCTATAAGGTTGCCAATAAGAAAGATGGGAGTCTGGCAGCAGTAAAGATTCTGGATCCTATCAGTGTAAGTAAAAAAATACTAAACTGTAACTTCATTATTAATTTAGAAGAATTCTCAAACAGAGTTGAAATGTAAATCAAATATGTAAGAAACTGAAAGCATCCTGAAGGGAACAATTTTGCAGAATGCATTGACATAAGGCATTTGGTACCAGCACCTGAAAGCTGCAACTTTAAATTTCATAATCTTGTATATTATTTGAAGACAGTATTTACCTAGTTTCTTTTTCAGTTCTGTGTAACTCTTCTGGAACAAATTTATATATTTGTGCTTGGAGCATGCAAATTATAAGGCGGCACAGAGGCATTCTTCTTAGGGGTCTGCTATAGCAGGGAAAATACAAGATGGCCTTAATCTTAATGTTCTTAATTTATTCTGTGTACTCTCTTAAAATAATTACTTTTCCCATCACAGAAGTACTGTGAACTTTAGCGTATTTTATAGTTATCTAAGTGGATAATACTGTGAGGCAATAGTTAAGATAAGAACAGACGAGCATACCCCGAATTCTCAGAGGTAGTTCTTTGCCAGCTCCAGTTTTAATGGGTATTAAATGCCTAGCTTCCCTTGAGCTCTCAATAGCAGGTTTAATTGGCAGCTGCTCAGAGTGGATCAAGCTGGAGTTTGATCATGACAGTTGGGCTAAAATATTTACTTCAAAAAGTTACGTTTCTGTCATCCACCACTACTGAAATTTGTCTTGATGTTCTCTTGTATAAATCTGAAGAAGGTAATAAATAAGATCATATACTTTTTAGGAAAATGCAAAAAAAAGGAAAATGTATAGTAAGAGCTTAGATTTTGTAATAGTGACAATCTGTGCAGAAACAAGGAAAGATTCAGTGCTTATATACTGTGCTAAGTTGTGACCTGTGCTGATATTAAACAGTATTCTGTAATTGTCACAGAATTCTTTCATTAACAAATATTTAGTAACATTTGCTTATTTCATGGGTTTTGTTTTGTCTTATTAATTGTTTCTGGTGTGTATGTTTTCCTCATAAGAATGTCTTTGTTTTGCCTGATGACACCTTTGAGGTTTTGTGAAATTGTTCTGTGTTTGGTCGCATCTGATGACCACAGAAAAAAGAACAAGTCAAAGGTTCATGTTTTTACATTTAGCTTACACATTAAAAATATGCATGTTTAAAACCAGGTTAAAAATAATACATTTGTAATTTTCTTATTTACAACTGATAAAAGTTAAGTATAATTTTTACTTTTCTGGTTAAGTATATTATGCACTGAAAGAATCCTTGAAGAATAACTGCTTGCTTTACATATACTTCACATTTCTGTATGTAAATAAGAAAAAAATTGCATGATTTAGTGTGGATTGAATTCAGCTGCATTGAAGTAAAACCATTTAAAAGTACAAACTAATTAAAAAATGGTTCTTTTTATCCATGAGACTTTGTTCGTGCTTTGTGTGGACTTTCTGTGTTTATATGTTCTGTATGTTTGTATTTTTTATTTAGGATGTAGATGAAGAAATTGAAGCAGAATATAACATTTTGCAGTTTCTTCCCAATCATCCTAATGTTGTTAGATTTTATGGGATGTTTTACAAAGCAGATCAGTATGTGGGAGGACAGCTCTGGCTAGTACTTGAGGTAAAAACATTTTGATAACATTACATCTTAACTAGCAAATGTCGTTGGGTTTCTGGTTTTTATTGGCAGAAGAGTCACAGGCTATCATGATTGTCCTATAGGGGCTGTTAATCAAAGGGCTGGTGGTAGATGATGTGTGGTAGCCTACTGTTGAAAATTACATCCAAACTTTAAAAGTTTGTTTAATAGGGAATGTCCTCACATTTTATTTCTATTCATCTGCTATGTTCAGCCTCCAAAACAAAAAAATGCTTTTGCTAAGAATGGTTTGGCTAAAAAGAGCTTGATTTTTTTCATGTTGGAGGAAACATTAGATAAGACATTTCTTTAAACTTTCAGAGAGCTCAAGCACTTGAGAGGAATGCAAAAGACAATGAAGTAGTAGCATAGAGGGCAGTTAACATGCTGCAAAAGTGAACTGAGAAATGTAATGGGAAAGTCTGTTTTATGGTAATTCAAAACTAGAAGCTAGTTGTTGGAAACGTAGCACCAGAAATGCCTGCTACTAACTCTTCTTGTTCAGTGGCAATCAGTACTCTTGCTATGAAAAGTGTATTTTGGTGATCTTGTTGCCACTTAAGTGACTGCCAAAGATTGTTGCAAGATGAGCATTTCTTCTAGATGTTTTCTAGGCTTAATTAAGACAGGGCTTTGCATAGACTGATGAGCAGTAACAGACCATTCAAACATTTCTCTGTTATATCTAGACCAGTAAAAGTTAGTGTTCGTTTTAATTACTTTTTTTAAAAAATATTTACTTTATTTTTAATTACTTTAGTTACTTTTAAATAACTTTTTAATTACTGATAATTTTAGATATTCCACTCTCTGTTCTTGAATGGTGACTGGAATCGGAATAAGGAATCTTCATTTCTGCTTTAAGTTTTGGAATCCCAATAATACATCTAACTTCTATCTGTTGCAGAATTATGTAGCTTGATTGAAAACATTTGGATGTGTTTAATCTTAAATTTCAGTAACTATTTAAAAAGGAGCTTTAATATTTTTATTTTGATATTGTTTTTTCTGTATGCCTGCTCTCTTTGTGTTGAGTTTGGGCTTGGTTTCCCATGTGTTTTCTTTTTTTAATACAAGTGTAGTGTATCCAACAATTGCATCACATGTGGTATTATATATATATTGATATTCTGTATATTCTATATAACAAAATTTTAACAAAGTCATGACATATTCTATGTAACAAAATTGAATATAGAATCTGAGAGAGTTAGGTGTTTGTAGAGACCTTATCAATTAAGTATGTTCATTTCAGGTGTGTTTTAGTGCACATTACTCAAAGTATTAAAGAAATATGACATTTAAAAAATTGTGATTTCCTTATATGGATAAATTTACCAGACAAGGCAAACTATTTCTTGCCTTGGAATTTAAATGCAACTTTATGTATGCGTAGCAGTTAATTTTTATATTATAAATTAATGACACTTTTTCAGTAAAAGGAATATATAAAGTACTCAGACTTTGGTCCCTGAGTCTTTGATGAAATATATTGGTTGGATGTGTGTGACTTCCAAAATTTGTAATAAAAAGGTGGATTTTTTTTTCCTTTAGGCACAGTTTTGCCATGCTTACTCACTACAAGCAGGACCTTATTTTGAGAAATAACTAGGTTGAAGAAGGGTAGCAAAAGTGGACACCTTAAGTATTTTTATGATTGTGCAATTCTTGGACAGGTGTAGCACAGACAACTGTAAAGCAAGTTTCCCTACTTTTCCATCTAAATGTGCATCAGTCCACTTTATCACTTTATACCTAATGGTAATACTTTAAGTTTACAAGTTTATTTTGTCCCGGCTCTTTGACTGTCAAGAACAGTGTCACTGACAGCTGCAGTAGTGTTTGTGGGATGTATTTTTCAGTCAGTCATTCATTTAACATATGCTACCAAAACAGCTGTCAGTCTGTATCATTTTTCAATGCCAAGAAGTCTGGGTTTGTTTTTTTTTTAAGTGAAGGCATACTTTTCTGTATTTTCATTTGCAGGCTAGAGATAAGTTTAGTACAACCTGTCTCAATAGAACATTAAGTGCAATAAAAGCAGTAAACAAAAATCTTAAGACTTAATGGCTTGTCAGCAAATAGTTAAGCATGGAAAGAAAAACATGGGTTTTCTGCCTTGCAGTGATGAAATTCTCCTGTAAGTACATTTTATGATTAGTATTTAGCTGGATGCTACCACCTAATTTATTAAAAAAAAAAGAAAGATAAAATTCACTACTAATAAATTAAAAAGTGAAGTCATATTCCTGCAGAACTCATCAATGGTTTTAGTGATGAAATTTTGCTTCAGGAACTTATTTTCATAAAGGATGTCTTGTTCATCATGTGATCTGGTCCTTTCCATGAACTAAAACTGTTAGGCTAGTGAAATTTTTTGATGCAAAGGAAAGTTAGTAATAAATGAAGGAAAATGTGGACATTATGTGATTGAACCTATACACAATCCATAAAGCTATTTGAGAGATGCAATTGTAGAACTTCTGTTTTGGTACCATTCTCCTGATTTATGCTGTAGTATTTTAAACTTAATACTGATAACATAAGAAGATCTTGTGTTAAAATGCATGTGATTTCTGTATGGCAGATACATTGGTAAGGGTGCTGGCTGCAAAAACGGGTTTAGAGGAAAAAAATCAATGAAAGAAAGGCAATCAGTTCTCCCACCTTTATGTTGTTGTTGAACAATTATGAATGTTAAAGTAAGAAAAGGACAGAGAAAGAGGAGAAAGGAAAGAAGCCAATAGTTTCTTAGAAGGGCATAGACAGTAAACTAATGGTGTGGGTGAAAACATATTTATAAAGATTCTGATTTTACTTTTTCTCCTCTTTTGATGTACAGCAGCCCATTAGTGGGAAATGCTTGCAAGAAGCTGCTTTTCTGGATCAGAATGTTTCATCTTAGTTGTTGGCAGCACATGGCATCAAACCTGAGTATAGAGATATGGTTTCTGTCTACTTTATATTGCCTGCCAGCAGCAGCATTGATGGAGCGAAAGTTTAAAATGGCTGTAATTTGTTGCCTACCAGTTATCAAGTGCATCCATCTTTTCTGTCTGGCCTTTTCTTTGCACAAAAGCAGTTTTTCAAAAAGACAATGCATGTGTTATTGTGAAAATACTTAAATAATGTGAATTGGACTTATAAATCCTCTTTTAACAGCAAGATACAGTCCTGTTCATAATATTTAGATTTTTAGTTACTTTTTATAAATTACAATTCATAGTCTTCAGTTTTCACTTCCCTCCCCCCACCCAGGCTGCTGTGATTTATTATTAACATTGCTAATAAAAAATGTTCTAAGGTGGGGTGACAGCATAAATAATTGCAAGGTAAAAATCTAGTTGTTCCCAGACTCATGTTGTAGTGCAGTTTCACAAGGTAGATGTTTACAGCCTAAACAGTATATTGCGTAACGAAGGGCTTGTCTTGCTTTTCCCCTCCTACCCCCAACTCCCCCCCTTCACAGCTGTGCAATGGAGGTTCTGTCACGGAGCTTGTCAAAGGCCTGCTGAAGTGCGGCCAACGGTTGAACGAAGCTATAATCTCATACATCTTATATGGTGCTCTCTTGGTAAGGATGTTCATTGGGCTTGTAATGACAGCAGAGGGTGCAATTTACTCATTTCATACATACATTTTCCATTTATAAAGTATGGTAATGTTGACAATATTATGCGGGCTATTATAGTAGCAGGGGTTGTTTCAAGCGTGTAATCCAGTGCACAGATGTTTCTGTAGAGTATGTGCAGATTGTCTTCATTACATTCCTTAATAGTAGGGTAATTGTTTTTAAATAAGGGAGTAAACTTATTTTTGTTACTGCTGGTATATAGGGCCTTCAGCATTTACACAATAACCGGATCATACATCGTGATGTGAAAGGGAACAACATTCTCCTGACAACAGAAGGTGGAGTCAAGCTCGTTGACTTTGGTAATGACCACTTCCCATTTGTTTTCCTGATACATGCAGTTTAGCCAAAGGCATCAATTTACTTTCCCCTGGGAAGGCAGAATGCCATAGTGAGACACTTTTTCAAAAGGATACTCGGAATATTTTAAGAACGAAAAATGGAGAAGAAACCTGATACAGCAAGACTAAAAATTCTAACCGAAAATCAGTAAGAGACTTTTAACTTAAAAGCTTAAACATAATAATTTAAATATTAAAAATAATTCTGAAGGTACTGTTTTATTTACAAAGCTCTTTTACGTTTCACAAGGTATGTCAGTTTCAGGGCATTTGTCCTAATTTAAATTTAGATACTCTATCCTTTGCATATGAAAAGGAAACATTCTTCTCTTATAAATGGCTTCTGCTAGCCTTAAGCATATTTTTTCCCCTCTGAGCAGAAGGTAAAATGGTCCCATGGGTCCAAAACCCAACATCCATTTAATTTGTTATTATTGCTGTTAGATTTGAGTGTTGCCAGTCTGGAAACATCACAAGAAACAGGAGAGAGAGAAAGAGAGGCAGGCAGAGAGAGACACAAGTAGATAGAAAGGGACTTGGTAATAGAATTGCTGTCAGTACTCACTTCAGCAAATTTTTCCCCATTTAAACATGCACTTAGAAAAATAAGAAATGAAAGTCCACCAGATATGTATGCAAGGGAATAGACAGTTTTATTAAAGGCAACAAACAGGTTATTAGTTATATGATTTACTAATGAATCCGTATAATGCATAAGGTAATTGTCATTGAGAATAGGGTTGTGTGAATAACAAATCTTTGTTTAGCAGTGCATGAAGGTAGAGAAAAATGTTCACAAAATGAGAATAGTGTAAAATGGTTTGCCAAAAACCTCTGCAAATAGTAATAAAAAAAAATATTCAAAAAATATTAAATTTATGCACTGGAAAGGAAATTTAATACTCTAATTGTCATGGTATTATAAATTTAACATAAAAATCTATTGAAGATGCTAAAGTAAGTTGGGAAATGAGATACTTCAGTATCTTCTAGGGACAGAAATTCATTATGTTGAATGGTGAAGGCAACAATTAAAATAGTGCTGGGAGAAACATGGCCTAAAGCAAAACTTCAAGTGAGTCCCTGACCCAGTACAAGAGAAGAAGATCCCTTCTCATTTGGGGGAATTTTGGCAGTATGATCTTTGTTTGTAACTACTCCATTCTGCAAAAAGTTGGCTTTTCTCCCCAAAGTCAAATGTTTTCATGAGATGTATCAAAGGCCTTAGCTGCAGCAGAAGCTAGGTTTAGACCTCTGGCTTCCATGGGCAGATCAGTCTGCTGCAATGCTAAGGGGCACATTCAAGGAAACAGGGAATCCCAGCCTTTGTGGTGTCCCATGGTTCTCTCTGATTCCACGTTTAAGTTTTAGGGTGTTTTTTTTTTTTCCTTTTAAGTTCAACAGTGATGCTGGAAAATCACAACAAATATGACTACCTCAGAAAAAGACATGAGTTACATCTCAAGTGTTTCCTAACACTTAACCATTAGGAAGCACCAAGAAATGCCCACATATCTGTGGGTTTCCTGACTAAAGAAGCATTAGGCAGCAAGCTTTCATTAAGTTGCTATTTTTCCCCTCTAGCCCACTGCTGTAGGCATGGAAGGGACTCTGGGAATAAAGTAGGTCTGATGACAGGTGATATTGTTTGTAGAACTGTTTGTCTTGTTGCAGAAAGTGGAAGATAGGTAGTAAGAAATGTGAGTTGAGGAGAAGGGACTTGCAGTTCAGACAGTTGAATGGCATCGAATTGGAGACTATTCTTGCTTCTGCCAGTGTTTCTCTGTGATATTAGGTCACTTGAACCAAAATTTTTAAGCTGTCCACTCTGTTCCTCATTTTCCCAAGAGCCACTCTGAAACATCTTGTCCTCCTTTGCAGAAGAGCTAAGAGTTTTTGAACTGCAGCTGAGATCTATTACAGCTCTACTTGAGGCATGTGGAGTGTCTGAAAACTGAAAGATCTCAGATTAAGTACCCAAAACCAGTGGATGCTTTGGTTATTTTTAGGTTAATCCCTGGAACTAATAATCCTCTCCCATTTTGCAGGAATGTTAAGGAGATTTATTGTTTGATGAGGAGGGAAGGAAACATGTCAAAAGGAAAATAAAAATTTTAAATTTAGTATAGGATTGGGTATACTAAATAAGTGACTAGAACTCACATTGATGGAGATTAAAAAAATATTAAGTGACTACCTATTCAGTGAATGCTATCCATTCTATCCACAGAATGAGACAGAATATTGAAGAAAAAAAAATTACTTAATATTCAGGGCTGTACATATGGATATTGGGTCACAGAGAAGATTACACAATTAGCCTTAATTGAGGCTTTTTTTTTTCCTTTATTGCATGACTGTAGAGCTTGCTTTTTCAATGTAACACACATTTCTTCCCTCAACTGCTCTCGACAGTATGATACATTTAAATAAATGTTGGTAACAATGTAAGTCGACCCAAAATGTCCGCAACTTATAATTCATTTACAGTCGTGCTTGCTCAGTCTCCTGCTGACTCCCTCTCTCAGCTCTTCGGTATTCTGCACTGTTTGGGAGTGTCCGTAGGTAGCAGCTACAAATTCAGCTAGCTGAAGAGAGATCAAAGTTAAATGCACAGAGGCTTGCTGTAGGTCCTAGCCATTAACTGTTTCACAGCAGTACTCAGGAAATCACTGAAGACTTGCAATCACACTGAAAAATGAAAAGTACAGAATTGAATGTTGGAGCCAGCAGTTAAATTATTTAACTTACAAATCGTGAGTCCCGATTTCTTATTTATTGGCATCAGGCATTGTGTATTACATGTTTCTGCCTGTTTTTGTCTCTGGGCAATGCCATAGGAACAGAGCGCTGTGTTTTTTGGTTTTAAACAATGTTAAGGTGAAATAGGTTTTTAAATCAATATTGGGTTTATGTCAACTTTTAGAAATGCTCCTGAACTGTACAATTCAATTATATGTTGACCAGAGCACAGGAGAAGATTTGCAATGAAAGTTCATTCTGATTTGTTAATGTTGTTTGATTTCACTCTAGTTCTTTCTTCCTTTTTTCAGCAGTGCTTCAGTAGTCCAGCCCCAATCAGCGAAGCACTGAATCACACCTTTGTTTTAAGCATGCGCTTAATTCCCTAAGTACAAGCCACAGCACGAGCTTGAGCTTCCTGCTTTTCTCAGTAGAGAAAGGTTTAAGCAAGTGCATAAATGTTTTGTTGAACAGGAGCCTCTGCAAATACTCTAGTGACCAAGTTTCCTGCCAGTGCTGTTCAGGGAGTAAATTTCTGAAGCAGAAGTTTTGAAGTCAAGTCATAATTTGAATAGTTCCTGTTTGTACTCATGAAGACAGCAGAAGTCTATCATATTTAGGTGCCAATTGAGTTTTCGAGTTTGAATGAAAGTGTTTCACTCTGAAAGTTGTTCACAAAAAACCTCTCAGCAATTCTGAATGAAAACAGCAAGCTGAAATGAATCAAAGAATTCAGTACAAATGCTGCACCTACTTTGGCCAGGCGTTCTGCCGCTGTACTCCCAGGCTTGGGGTTTGTTTTCCAGATACTTGAAATAAACCAATGAGATGACAGAATGAATTTGAAGCCAAGTTTTTTGGATCTGTTTTATTGCAGGTGTTTCAGCCCAGCTCACCAGCACACGGCTGCGTAGAAACACCTCAGTGGGAACACCCTTTTGGATGGCACCTGAGGTAGGCAAATGTTCCTATCTGGGTCATCTCCATTCGTCGCAATGTACATTTTGTTGCCACTACCACATAGTGGGAGAAAAGGCTCTCTTTTCTTCCCTCCCCTGTGGCTGTGTTTCTACTTTATATCTAGTTCAGTAAAATGAATGTAATATTAGAATATACAAAATGGATTTCTAATAATCTTCATTATTTTCGTCTCTGTGATGTTTCCATAAAAGTACAGATAATCTTCAAATAACTGAGGGTTTCCTTGAAAATTTTATGACTTTCCAATGAAATACTGTATGTTTTGGTGTGCCTGTCTGTGCTTCTAAATACAGACTGAGAGGAGAAGCAGGAATTCCTGCATTCCTGTCTTGCAATGGGACTCTGCAAAACCCTGACCCAGCTATGTGTTCTTTAAACTTTATCATTGACTGGGGACCTACACACTTAGGCACATGACCTAGCATAGATTAAAAATGGAGAAAAATAATCTACAGGTGGCCTAGCCAAGTGTCTTAGAACATATTTTACATACTACTCTCCAGACAGAACCCTTTTCCTTCTATTTCGTGAAGGTCTAGAAAGTTTTAACACACTGTTGAACTGTCCCTTACGTACTTTCCCTAAATTTGGGGTGAAAGATGTTAAAATATTTGCCCTCCCCACTTTAAGAAACAGGAAGTACTTTTGTAAGGTATAGATTATGAAATTTAAAAATAGGGAATGAAAAAGGAGTGGTTTGTTTGTAAGTTGCTAAACCTTCGTAACAGTAGCAGCCTCATTTATGTTGAAGACCATTAGACTTACTCGAATTTTGAGGAATTTGGGAAGGATTTTGCATCTGTTACAGATGCACACAGATCTCTTTCTGTATGTCAAACATTAAAAGTCATTCAAACATTTGGTTTAAAACATTTTATACTTTTTATATATCTATTTCTGTTGCTAAGGAAGGCTGATTATAGCTGAGCAGAGAAAAGAAGCTGCTGTAACGGATCCAAAATTGATCTTGCACAGTGTCACAAAGAATGGTTGATACTTTACCATCTCCATAACAACCAGTTTACGTCACAAAGGAGACACAAGATACCTTAGAAACCACTGTGCAAGCATTATTTATGGAATCACCTTGGTTGGAGACATTCTGAAACCTTTATAAAATACTCCTCTAGGCAATAATGGACATACTATGAAATATTTTATTGAACTCTGATTATTAGAAGTTATTTTTACACTACTGTTTTATCTGAATAATTGCCATCAAAGGCAGTAATTGCACGAAATTTATTTTCCCATCATGCTTGAAATTACTCATTCTCAAGATAAAAAGCCAAAGAAATAAGCAGGTTTTGATCTGAAAAATTTTGACCTGAAAATACAACATGCTTGTAACCGAGATATGTTATGTGCATAGCACATCAGAACAGAAATAGAGCTAGCTTTGAATGCTTCCTTTTTTGAAAAGATTTGTCAAAATAACCAACCCAGTACCATAAGCATAGTAACTCATATCGCACTTGCATGCCTGTGTGAGCCACGGTGATCAGGCTTCATAGATGTACCAATCTGCAAAACAGCAGTGAGATGCTCAGATGCCCATTATGCTGTTGTTGAAATGGCTTTTAAATGACAAGTTGCATAACATTCATGCTCAAGTCACTACAGTTGCTTTCTTCATGATCATATGAATGACATATTTCAACAAACTTGCAAGGTGCAATTTACCTTACTTCTGGGGAGATCTTTCTATTTTTAAAATGTTCAGCCAATTTTTTATAGAAAGAGGAAACATCAGGACTGCAGTAAGCTTAAAAACTCTGCTTGGGTAACAGCTTATTAGGAGCAGTGTTTTCTAGATGCAACTGCGGTGAGACCAGTAACAACTAGAAAAGCATTTAACAGTAGCAAAAAAGCTTGCTGCCTAAAGGTTTTGATAGCATAGAATCTATGTCAAACCCAAAAATACCATAAAATAACGGAACAGGAATGAAATGTTACTAATAAGAGAAATAGAAATCGTGAAGACTAGGATTTTTGATTTTTTAAATTTTTTATTTAAATTGGACTTTTACTATCTGTGTATGAAACATAGCAGCCTCAGTCAATGCATAAGGCAATCATAGGACCTCATCTTATCAAAGGGTGAGAAAGATGGCTTTAATCTGAAGGGGGAATGGAGAGGGGAGATGAAAAAGCTTGGCTTGGAGGAAGAGACTACAGCAGTGCTTCAGAGAAATGAATCTTGTCAAACGAAGCTGACAGGGAATATTTTCCAGGAATTTCTGGGAAAATAAAACCTGGAGAAGAACGATGCAAGATTATTCAAGCTGACAGATAGGAATAACTGAATATAAGCAGGAGACAAATATGCTGGGAACTAGAATCACTAGATTAGCCTAGATCAGGAACAGTCTGCATAATAAGGAAAACCATTGTATTTTATGGTGAAGTTTGAAAAATATATCAAAGGAATTATATGGCATGGCACTTGCAATAGCAAAAGTTCACAGGGAAACAGCAGTGAGGGAGGATGATGTAAGGTGTTCTGTTAGCTCAGTGTTCTTACCAGTAGCATGAAAACCAGCAGCTTTGAATGACTTGAATATCTTAGAGGGCTTTTTTTTTTTTTTTTTTTTTTTTTTTTTTCTGATGACTGTGAGGCTTGTTTAGCAGCAACAGGACAAATCAAAAGGATTTGCCCTTGAGCATTTGTTTTGAGCAGAGCATGTGAATTGCAAAAATTTTGCTGAAAAATGATAATACAGGGAAAAACTAGGCTGTGTGGAAGCAATGGAGGAACTTAGCAAGGGTGAGTCAGTTTGAGAGCAGTGTAAACTCACTGAACATCAGTCATTACTGTTTAACCTAATGAGTATTGTCTCACACAGACATCCAGAAACTGCAACACTGAATACCGGCATGCCAAAAAAAGAGATAAATAAGGCAAGATAGTTTAAGTATGGAGGATGTTTAAAGTTGCCTGTTGCCAAACACTGAAGTTACCTAAAATCTGCTTCTATCATGCTGCAATAAATTGTGTTGAAAGCTAGCAGGAGGAATTGGTTTTGAAACTTTTCAACTGAACTGTCTTTACTTCTCTAGTTCTAAACCTTAACGCGTCTTGTGTTCAGCCTTCAGTGCAGAACTGAACAAAGTCTAGTTCAAACAGAATTGCAGTTTTCCTTTTTCCCAAACATTATCATGATCTAGCTGGAAGCTTGACTCTTGAAACAAGCTTTTAGAATCTGAATGTGTTGTCTTTGGCCCAGAACTAGTTTTAAGAAGAGAAATAGAAAAAGATACCTGAAGTCAGAAAGAACTGGAGAAATACTGAAGATAATTTAAAACCACAGGGAGTATGCTGTTATATTTTACTGATAACTGCTAAAAAATGACAATGGTGCATGCAAACTTAGGTTTTAAAAGGAACATAATTAAAACTTTTGATCCTTTGAAGAATTACGTGTTGAAATATGACACATGACAGTAGGAAAGGCTGAGACATTGGTAAAGGTATCATGTGAGTTAACCAGAGGTAAAATCTTGGCTCTGTTTTACTATTGATTTCAGAAGGATTTCAGATGTCACAGCATTATTTAAAGATGTACCAGCTCTGTATTTTCGATATTTGTTATCATCCTTCCAAGATGAAGTAATGATCAGTAAGACTGCCCCAGAGAAAACAGATTGTTCTCCTTCCCCCTGCTGAATCGAGGCATACTTCCTGGGATAAAATTCGGTACATATGAACATCAGAATAAATTTCTGAAGTGTTAGAACAATAAGTGACTAGTTTAAGTTAATTTTCTTTTTCTAATATTCCTTTCTATTTTTTTAAACTTTCAATCTGATCATATGTGTGTGCAATGAAACTAATCCTGAAACAATGAGTATCTGCATTGTTTCAGTACAAAACTGTGTCTCTACTTAATCTAAAGAAAAAGCAACCAAAAAGTAATCTGCATTAATGTAGTTGAAAAATATATAAAGGGGAAAATCTAATTTTGCAAAGACTCATAGCAGCTTTTCCACTGAAGTCAGTATTCATTACAGTAAGGGCTGTGTTCAGGCCTTAGAATGGGGTCAACAGAGTATCTTTTGGTAGATTAGGGCTGATTTCTCTTATTTACCTCTCTCTGTTGTAGGAGACCTGAAAAATTTACCAAGAAATCCATTTAATAGTAAATATATTTAATGTGTAGTTAATTGGTGACTTGGAAAAACAGTGTGGAAAAGATAACATCACTAACCTGGGCTTATGTTTTTAATTAACTCTATAAACAAGTACAGTGATATATCCCACTGAAACTATTCAATATATTCTTGTTTTGTCACACTTTAACCTAGCTTATTTGTCAGCCTTTTGCTTACATCATGGGACTCAAGGTCAGCATCTTCTTAATAGCTCTAGGTCTCTTCACTTTAATTCCGTACTAGCTAAAATTAGCTCTTCTGATATGCACATTTTCACTATACTTTTAAATGCCAACTAAGCATGGCATTTTGTAAATGCTGCTTTATAATGAACTGTAGGAATCCACTTAGTATAAATAGGGTATAGATTTCAAGAATGTATGTAAAGTTATTCTTAATAAAATACATTTAAAACCAGTTGTACAGTGAAACAGTATGCATATTTTGTGATAAAGATACATAAGATTCTATGCATCTTCTCTAATAGAAAAATTTTAAAAATATTTCCTTGTAACATCTTCCATGAAGGTATAATAACTATACTCGTACAGCTAATGGTAAGATAGATTACTGAATTAGCTCGTATTACAGGTTGGGTTTTTTACCTAGTGAATGAGATAAGATTGAAAACCAACTTACAAAAAAATAACTGATTGTCCTTGGAAGGAACTTGACAAATGGGAATAGAGAAAACTTCTGCTGCTTTCACAGAATTTATGTTTATCTGGCATAATGATTAGTTACTAGTGAAATACTGGAAAATCCCACCCATCTAGTGGGTAAAAACAATCAATGCTATAAATAAATGGTAAAAAAGAATGGTAGCATTAAATCATTCATAACTTATATTTTTATTACATTTTGATTTGAACAATTGCTTGTTTGACATTACTATATTTATGATAGTGTACTGAGCCTATGGTGTAAAGGAATTGCCTACTTGGCATACATTTTGAAATCAACATCCTGCTTTCAGTAGTTAAAGTAGTGGAACACCACGGTGTGTTAGAAATTATTTTGAGGGAATATTAGCTGTCCTGTTGAAATGCAGTGCTGGGTCTGAGTGCAGTCCTGTGGTACATGTGGTAAATAGGTGTGGCCATGCTGGAGAGGCGCTACTATAGTGTAAGTATGGGAAGGCAGGGGGAGAAGTGGTGGGAACCATTGCTCTAAATAGATAGGGCAAAACTGTGGAATAACTGAGGGACACAGGAAGTGAAATGACTTGCTTAAAGACTTACAGCAGGTCACTGGGAGAACGTGGGATAGAATTATGTCTCTGAATGGCCATGTGTGACTAAAATGCTATAGTTGTGAGATGTCACCTTCTGAGAATTTAGTGGCCTGATTTAAACAAAATTACCTTTTGGGGAACATAGATCTTTAAGAATTTAATAAAGAAATAAAAGAAATGGCAGTTTCTGCCCTGGGTTTTTTTTTCTCTCCCACTTTCTTGATTTTCTGTGGCTCTCAAACCCAAGCTTTAACAAGCTGCAGTAGCAAGAAGTTATGATAAAGTTGCTTAAAGTCCAGAAGGAAAGCAGTAGAATTCAGAAAGTGGAATTGGAATACATAGGTTTCTTTAAAGGAGATGACACACAGAGGCAGAGTATGCAGCAGGACAGCACCAGCAAGCTCTCCCTGTAGAGCTGGACCTGGCAGAATTCATCACCACCTCCTTTGCCTCCAGGAGAACTGACCTCCTTATGGGCTAGCATGGCAGGAGGGGGTTGAAAAGGACATGGCAGCTGGATGGAACCTCAGGGAACTTGCCGGTAACCTTGATAACATGACCATAATCTTGTGAAGGGATGTGGCAGGACTGCAGATGCTTCTGTTTTGTTCTAACTTAAACAACAGCTATGGAGAGGTTGTAAAACTTTCATGTAGGGCATTTAAAGATTAAAAAAACAAAGCAAAACAAAAAAACCCAAACCAGCAGAGAAAATAATTTCAGTACCACACTGATCTACAGCAAGATCCCTACATGAAATGTGTTTACTTCTGAGGCTGGAGTTGCCTCTGAGTTTTCAGTTGCTTTGTGAAATACCTTTTACAAATCTGTGTGAGTTGTGTAGTGTCTATCTTTGTTGCTCGGGAGTAAATCTGTGGGTCAGAGACAAAATGTGTCAATGACTTTAGTATTAGTAGTGTTGAAGCTGTGATGATCTCACAGTATAAAGCAAAATAGATTTGTATGCTCGAAAGCTTATCTGTTTTTCCTCACTGTATCATTTGGTCTAATAAAAAGTATGGTTCCCTACAAATGTAGCCTGCTGACAGAGCAGTTTAATGGTGTCAGGATCACCTGGGTGAATTTAAAAATAAAAATTGATTACTCACAGCTGTTAAAACACAATTTAATACTTGACATAATTAATTTTCAATAAATAAACATTAATTGTGATAATCACTCATAAGAATTATTTAAAATACCATTACTTTTTATTTAGGCAACATTTCTAACAATATACTAATTTTCAGAAACAGCATGGAAAAATTTCTATGATGTTAATAAATAAGGAACTGAAATACAAATAAGAAAATGGGAGAATATGGAACCAATTTCAATCACAGATTTGCTCTTTTTTAAATTATGTGAATGTGCTTGAGGGGAGGGAGAGAGGGAAAGAGGAAGTAAGGGAGGGAGAGAGATAGATAAGTGTCGCTTTGGTTTGGATAATTCAGTATCCCCAGTGCTGCTAAATGCTGTCATGAAAGACTTCCCCCCCCACCCCAATGCACAGGAATTAGAAGAATATTTAATATTACATTTCCTGTGTAGATAAGTTGAGTTGGGTTATATAGTGGCAGATGGAGCACAGAAGTTCAGTTGGTTTATTTTGACTTGCATTTCTAATATTTTTTTCTCCTTGTAGCAAGGGTAACAATTTTGTGCCACATTCATTTTACATACGCAGTGCTTTTCAGCATTGTGCTCGCACACCTCATAAGCTGCTTAGTAAGCTACGTCAGCTGAGTGCAGCACCGCCTTTCTTCAGGAGCATCAACCTTTTTAATTCCAGACTCCTTTCTGCGGGTGGGTCACCAGCACTAATTGTGTAGCAGTCGTCTCCAGGTAGCACATCTGTACTGCTATTATTGGTTTTGTGTATGCTTGCAGCTGTACTTTGTACGTGCACCATATATACTGAGGCAAAATGAAAGTAAGTTCACTTGTAATAATTCTGGTTAAACTTAAAAGGGGTTGATGTATTTTGCTTCAGCTAAACATATGTATAGCTTCCTCTCCGTGCGCAAGTCACTATGACCACTGTACAAATAACAGGTAGTTCTCTGTATTGCCTCTTTTTCTTCTTTTAAATCCACCTATGATCTACTTATGGGCTTGCTGAATTTCAAAGAAATCTTTGCATTGATTACAGAACAAGTAGAATTGTATCCTTGAATATAAAGTCTTGTGTATCTCCGTGGAGTTTTGTGTGTAGAAGTGATAAATCACACAGAATGCCTGATCACTGGCTTCTTGAAATTCCCTCCAGTTAGTGTGACTGATTTGTTTATGTGCTGCCTTTGCCAGACCAGTGAATTCTCCCCCACCTCACCCTGTCCCAGTGTGACCGTCAGCACAATTAGTGTTGACAGCTACTATCATACTGTCTGTTTCTCCGTGTGGGGTTTAGATGCTTTCCATGCTACGGCAGTACGGCTGGGCATGAAATTGTGATGAAATTACAACTAATACAAAAAGTGGCAGCCTGTCTCCTTTGTAGCCTGGGCCACTGTGTGCACATAACCAGCCCATGCCGAAGTGAAGGACTTGGTGCTTATTCCCATGGCGTTTACTAGCAAATCTCAAGATTAACTACATCACCCCCTGAAGCTTTGGCATGAATGTAGTGTTTGCAGCAAAGCAAGCTACCTTTTCATTTTTGCTTGTAGAAGCAGGAGAGGATTTTGCTGGATATAAAATAGGTACAGATGTGATGATGCTTTTGGACAAGGTAGTGAAAGGAAGTAGCATTTTCTTCAGTTTCAGATAATTTCTTCTGGGCTCTCTGTCTTCATGCCCCACTGGGCACTCTCAGCTCCAAAACTTGGACTGAAAAGGACAGGTGTTTCCAAAATTATCTCTGAGTTCCTGATAGAGACAGGAACATAATAAAAGATAAGTCAGTGGCATTTTCCCTTTTTTATTTGGCTTTTAGAGATTTTTCTTCTGCAGGGAGTTGCAATAGTTTTAAAGGCAAAACAGAACTGGGGCATTCCCAAGGACTTAGCTTGTAAACTACGACCGAGAGAACTCTTTCCTCTTCAGATTTCAAGATTGAGTGTTGTCTGCTAGCCAACATATAATGCAAACTGCCAATGTGCACCTTTCATCAAGGAAAAAGCTGTAAAATGTGATTATTGCTTTAAAAATTAAAATTAGTAGCATTTGTGTTTCTCTTAGCGGTGCATAGGTTGGTAAGATTCTAATAATAAATCCCACAGAAATCAAAAAGTTGTTTCAAACCAAAGTGATCATTAAATCTATATACATGTTGCATACTAGGTATTGGAAGAGCAGTTCATTTTCTATGTTTTCTGTGAGGCTGATCTCATTATAGTCAAGCTAACTGTCTAAAATACCTGGGTTGCATGGTCCGCTGGCTGAATTTTTATAAACAAAGAGAATGCAGATTAAGGGGAATATTTTTCTAAAAGAATCACTGCAGACTCTGATATTAGAATGGAGTAGATTCTGGTAGTGTTTAATTCCCCTTGGTTAAAGTGCCATTATTTTGCCACAGTGTCATTTTATTGCCATGTACCATATTTACTGGAGATGTAGCTGTTAGCGGGGGAGCAGAAGATGTACAAAAATGCAATATACAATCCTTTCTCTTTGGTAGGTAATACATTGTGAAGCTGAGAAAACATCAAAGACATTTTTTCTTTTTTTAAAACAGCTGTTGCAACATACTTTCTTTTACCCATCCACTATGAGCACTGAACACTCAGATGCTTATAGTATTTTAGTGTAGGTTGTTAAACTTTCTAGGACTGAGATGCACAGCACGTGTTGCTGTCAGCTTGTCATTAGAAGCAATTGTGATGTGCTTATAGAGGAAGAAGTAGTGATGTCTTTAAATGTGGGAGACCAGCTGTGTTTATGGCACTGCTGACGAAGTCCAGTGTGACTTTGAGTAGGTCCTTCTTTTCCTTCCCTTGAAAATGAAAATATATTCCTCTGCATCATAGAGGTTGAGAAAAATAGACTAGTACTTGCAAAGGGCTCAGCACACTGATGAGAGCCAGGCAACTTCTGAGGTAGGCATTTCCAGGAGCTGGGCTATAGCAGCTTTTCAACCAAGCAGATAAGTATTTTCATGTGTTAAAAAAGGAAGGAGAACACAGCACATTTTATTTGTCATATATGGGTAAGTTACAACTTCTGAGTCATGGCCCTGAAAGCTGAGTTGCATGAATTTTTTGGGGGGGTTGTTTTTTGGGGATTATTGTTGGGGTTTTTTTGCTTTTTTGAGGAAGTGCCCTTAGGTATACAGATTAATTGGAGGACTATATAAAGAAACAAAAATAATGGAGTAATAGAAGCTTCCCTTTCAATCTCTGAGCAAAACTGCAATGAAGTTCCAGCCAACACCAAGTATGACCTCTTTAGAATGTATTATTTAAATGTCTGATGGATCTCCACACTGACTTTCTCACAAGTTTTTACATCAAATTTAATTTCTTTCCTTTTCTCTGAAGCACAGTATAGAAAATGAAATGATCATATAGGCCTCTGAAATAAGGGGGGTGGTTTAAAGTACTCTGCTTGAGTTGCATAGAATCCTATCTACTGCATAGTAAAACATCTTTTTCAAAAGTAAGAGAGATCTCTGGGATGAGATCAAGGCTCTAATGAAGGCTTTTAAGAATGATTTCAGAGCTTTTATTTGAGACATTCTGTTGAAGAGAAGGGAGATGGGAAAACGATATTCATGTGACAATATGAATACAACACTGTATTAGCTAACAAAGCTCTGTCTCTTCAAGCTGAAGAAAAAAAATCCCTGAACCCTCTTTTGCAGTGCTTACTTTCATTTTCCCCTATTCTGTTTATTTGATAGTTGATGTGTAGGGGAATGTGTATGCATGTTTTACTCAGATGGTTTGCAGACTTTTTGCTGACCATTTCATTGTGTCTTACAGATCTGTGTTCCTCAGACAATAGTTGAGAAACACTAGTCTAATACTCTAGCCAAAGATTCTTTGACATACAGCAATAAAGGGGAAATACCACCGTCAGTATAGAGTATGAAAAAAAATTTCTTTGGCATACTAGCCTGAAAAAAACTGAGAAGGAAGGGGGAAAGTCTCAATACTTGTCAAAACATTGATAGAAAATTCAGGAAAGGTCTTAATTTTTCCAGACTGATTTGTTCTAGGAAAAGAACTGAACGATTAGTATACAGCAAAGAAATTAACTAATGTCCAAGTTTACTGCCAAGAAAAAAGAAAGGTGGTATTTTAACTAATATGTTTAACACCCCTGATTTCTGATAAAATAGATGAAGAGTGCTGTATGATGGGATTGTGAGTCCTAGAGTAAGAGAGGGACAGGCTGTATGGGCCTGTTGAATAGAATCTCTGCCAGAGGTGGGAACGCCTCTGTTAGGTGCAGCTTATGGAGAAAGTAGCCAAGAGGTTAAGTTGGAATCCGCACCTTCTCCAGGAAAGTTTTCTTTACAGCAGGCTGTGAGTGACTCTTTGCTAGCAGCTACCTGGGGTGCTGACTTGCATGTTGGCATCTCTGCAAAGCATTGTCCCAGACTGAAGCCCCAACACAAGAACTCAGAAATAATACAGAAGTAAAAAAAAAAATAATAAAAAAATCTCTGCTAGAACATAGATACAGCCACTCTTGCTGTCAGAAGTTCTGTTTATCTTAAGAACAAATTTGTAACAACACTTAAAACTAGGAGAAAAATCATCCGATACTAGCAGTATGTGGGGATCTGACAAATTTTAAAAGCAGATGGTCTAATTGATGAGATTTGCGAAAAGAAACTTGAGACAGGATTCTAAAACATGGTAGAATAAAAGGCAGTGAAGCTGCGATTTTTGTCTCATCCCTTTGCAAGGAGAAGGGCTAAATTTAAACTTTAGTTTGAATCTCACATTTAGGTGCAGAAATGTTTCCAGTTTATATGAATAGTTAGCCTATGATTAGGATGCCAAGGGTGGGTTAGCTGGAAATGTGCATCAAGTTTGTGATGTAGAACAGTTCTGATGTCCAAGGAGAGATTCTGTTAACGTCAGTTTTTCTTAGACAAGGTATGTAGTATGTTAATGAAGGGTTTTTTTTAAACTATTCAAATCTAGTAGAGACAAACTTAAAAAATGTATTGGCAGAAATGACTGATGGAATATTCTTATCTAAAAAATAGCTGTGCAAATCAGCCTATCCTCATGAATACTTACAGAAGTTAATAAGAATAACATCAATAGGCTTCTCTGCTGTTGTAATAGGTTTCTGTAAGAAGTGCTTTGAAAAACAGAATTTAGTAGAGTGATGTTCTTTGAATAGATATTTGAGGCATCCCATGAAGCTTAATGTAGTTTTGAAAAGAGGGAGATTGTTTTTAGAGAAAGCAAATCTAAACGAAGTTTTAATTTACTGTTACAATTTTGTGGGGTTTTTCCTAACTGGGATATACAGGCAAAGAGATTAATTTGAAAACTACGTAGGATTTTAGACATGATTCAAAAAAGTACCTTCCTGTCACACTAGGATGGCGTGAGTTGTACATTAGGTTAAAACGTTGTTTTCTTTTTTCTGATAGGTCATTGCTTGTGAACAACAGTATGACTACTCGTATGATGCTCGATGTGACGTATGGTCCTTGGGAATAACAGCTATTGAACTGGGGGATGGAGACCCTCCTTTATTTGACATGCATCCGGTGAAAACCCTTTTTAAAATTCCAAGGTATGGCACTAGATGGCTCTCTTCACTCACTAGTTTGTTCAAAGGCAATCTATACAAAGGAGAAATACTTGGTATGTACTTCAAATTGTAAGAACGTCTTATAGGAAAAGACATTACAAAGCTGTAATATTAAAGACTACTTTTTTTTCAACCTGACTTCTACTATAATTTATATTTAGAATGCCTTGAAATGATAAAGACTTATGTATTTATAGTATTCTTATTTTAGAACATAAAATCATATAATATCAAGGTACCTCCCTTCAAAAGTACTTTTCTTAGCTACTATTGATGAAAGCATTTGTTTCAAAAGAGGAAGAAGCCAACATCTGTAACTGTTGGATAACATTTTAAAATGTTATTCCAAGAGTCTTAGGCTTGTTTTACTGTGGAAGAAAACCACACAGGTTTGACAGTGCTATAAAGCAGTTGCAGCAAACTGTAGTCATAATTTATTTTTTCATTTACCCAAGGATGTTAAAATGTGAAGATTTGAATTGCCATATGTGGATATGAAAAAGGGATAGAATTTCCCTCTATGTATAGTTATGTAAATCAGCTGTATTATTTCATGCTCTCTATTTTTGGTTTGATTTTTTTGAGTTTTCCTGAATAAGTTGAGATTGACAGTGTAAAGTAGAGTTTAACAACAGAACAGTTGTAATAATAGAAGAAATATAGAAAGAATTTGTCTGTCATTGATTAGACTGGCATATACTTGTCTTTTCCATATCTTGCTCATAAAGAATTGCCACTGACTGATAACAGTTTAAAACCTTCAGCAATACAAGTGTTTGACCTTTTGTTATCTGCACAGTTATCATAGGCTTTTAAAATTTCTTCTGATTGCAATTTGCATTTCTGATTAAGTCTATTTATATGCAGATGAAGTTGTGCTGGGTTCTGCATCATACAGTTATCTCCTCCTACCCAGCTCAGATGTGAACTGCCACCACAGTTTCCAAAATTGTTCATATTGAAGCAGCGGTTCATCTTGTTGCCTTTGCACAAGTGTAAAACAAGTCCTGGCAACGACAGCAATTAAGGCAGCAAGGGGGGCAGATTACTAAAGCAATGTCTATAAATTTTATCAACATTCAGAACAGTTTAAAAGGACAGAAGTCATACCAAAAGTAACAGGAAACAATAGGAAGATCCATAGAATAGGGCACATAGAGGCTTTGATTTCTATCTGTAGTTTATCTTTCCCTATTTGCTGTCGCATCTCTGCATGACACAGATAATTCACCTTTGTTTTGCTATCTAATGAATTAAATAATGGGTGTATTTACTGAATAGAATGGTAGCAATTTTTAAGTCAAAAGATTTTCCTCTGCTTTGCATTTTATAACTCTGCTACCGGTAACTATGCATTCACGTTAGATAAAGTAGACTATGGTGAGTGCTGGATGGCATAAGGGCCTGGGCTATAGGAGCTAGAGCTTCTCTCCTGTTACTTTTTTGAAGTCAATTCAGAGGGATAGTAAATATGACCAAAAGGTGCATTGTTTAGAAGTAATCTTAGTACAGTTCCCAATATCTGTGCTGCAATCCACACATTTTAAACAGCGTTTTCAACATGAGCACTGAGGCTTTTCTCAGGTTGAAAGTATTTCTTGCAAGCACTGGCTGTTGAGTGCTTAAGCAGCGACATACAGAAGCATTGTAGCTCACCTTCTGAGACTGTTCAATCCAAAATCCTCTGAGCTCAGAGATCTGGCATCTTTACACTTTTTGCTTTCATGATAATATCTGTGTCTGAATTTATGAATGCAAATGTTAAGCTATTTGGTCATTTTTAGGTAGTTAGTGTCCTTGAGTATCATCTCTGAATTTATCCAATACAAATTCTCACCCACTTTAACAAAGAAACCTACAGGGTAGCTATATTTTATGGGAAGAACTCTCTTTTTGTGTGCCACTCGCTACCTTTATTTGGTAACCCATAGCTGCCTTAAGAGAAGAGGAAAGGTACAGTCAATCCCTATTTCCCCTCTTAACATGACTTCATTGTAAGATCCAATCAAAAGAAAATGAACCTTCCTGTTTCCTTTCCTTTTTCTTTCTTTTTCATTATTGCTTCTCAGTTTCTTGCCCAAGGCTTTCTCTGCATCCATTGTGCATTTGAGCCAAAGCACTCAGCCCTAGTTTTTGGCTCAGTTGAGACTACAGACTCTGAACTAAACAAGTTTCTTAACTGAGACTAGCACTTGTCATGTCTCCAGAGGCATTTGGGCTGTGCACAGGGATCTTCATGCCTTAAAATTGCTCTGCTGATACCTGCAGTCAAACAGCTTAGCTTAGGGTGGGGTGACTGAGAGGCAGTATATTCATGCAGCTGAGGGGTGGTAACTGCTAGTGCCTGCCACCTCCTGCTTTCTGTAGGAGGCTGCGTGCCTGAGCTTCACTTACTGTGGGCTCCGTTCCAACCATCGTTGAAATCAAGATGTAATTCTGCGCATCTAGTGAGATGAGGAAGGGCTCGCTCAGCTAACTGCCCTCAGGTCACGAATGGTGGCAGCACTGCTCTCAAATGAAGTCTGGAGCTTACTGCTCCTGAGGGGTATAGTGGGAAACAACTTGTTCAGCTAGGTTTTGCTTTCACCTGGAAAATGTCCTTTAGCAGCAGGTTAGTAGTTTCCAAAATTAGGTCACAACTTCAATGCGCCATTCAAACCACATTAATATTGGAGTGCAACAGAGCTGAATACTGAGTCACACACTTCTAATTCTGGGATTCTGGAGGTAGTTTCAAGACTTGGGTTGGGAAGCAATATAACCTTATATACCTCCAGCCATTCTCTAATTTCTGACAGAGACATAAACAATTTCATTTGTTGATAACAGCTCCTCTTTCAGCTGTGATTTCTTATGGTTTGATGTGAAACTGACAAATCAGATTCCAGCTACTGTTAAATGAACTAAATGCACTAATACCAAATGACACCAAAGCATGTTGCACAGTGATGGTGGTGTGGCTGTGGTACCTTATGGTCAAGCACCATATCTGGAAGTGTAAAAAGCTACTGCAAATAACGAGCAGTAGATTTAATGGGCTGTTGATTTACTGCATATATCTGATTTCTGTATGTGTTTTCCCAGGATAATTTTTGTTGACTGGGCTGATTTGATGTTAGTTTGGAGAAGAAGAGGTGAAATCGCTATTCACAGTTAACAACACTTGGACATCACTCAGGCAGAGAGTTACCAGGAATTATTTCCTTTTTCCCTTACATTCTTGACTACAGTTGATCCGTATCTTTCTATTTATACTCCCTTCTGGATGATAGATTGGTCTGTTTTGCATGCTGCTGATTTCTTTACATTAGCAGAAAACTTTGCAATAGTTTTCAAGTTTTGTTATCAAGCACCAAATAATCTGTTCTCTTGAATATACTTAAAAACATTAGTAATGGCAAAATTGCCAAAGCTAGATGCAGAAGTCTGTGTGTGTGTTTCCACAGAATTCTTCCATTCTCAAGCAGGGAATAAAGTACTTAAGTTTCTGTGTCAATTTAGTCAGTGGCTTTTTTTCTAAAGACAGCCAGTAACTGTGCCATGAGCCTTAGCACTGAGTTTCAACTTAGTGAGTTGTGGAGTTAGGCCTTAGTCTTAAATGAATATAATTGAAATCAGTGAGACTTTACTTTGACTTTATAGGGTTTGACTCAACCATTGAATGAATGATTTTGTACTAACAGTTACTGCAGTTACATACGCCCAAGATCTTTGGAGATGTCTTCTTGCATAGAACTCAAGTCAAGGATTAGGCTTTCACTGTTTTCATGTGCTAATTTAAGCAGGGAAATAGGAAAAGCTAACAGTAGCCAAACATCCTACACTGTTTGTGTTCTGTAAACAAGAAGCAAATAAGGTATTATGTTACGAGTTACAAAGCCTATTGTTCTTCGAATAGGTAAGAAATTACATATCTCTATACTTCCCAGTTGTAACTATCGAAGGGATGAGTGACAGTGTTTTAGAAAATTAAATGCTCCGCAAAGCATAGTCAAAATTTCAGTCCACAGGAAGCTCTCTGGTGGAATGAGAACTTTATTCCCAAACCTTAGACTTCAGTTAAACTTACCATCTCCAGCTAACACAGGCCCATGTCTGAATTATGTAACTTGAAGCAGGGACGGGCTAAGTTCCAGGCTGAATGGCTCAGAGGTCTGTGAAGGAGCATGTCTGTGGATACATCATGGACCCCAAGATGTTTGGGTCATATGGCATTGTGGGAAGAGGAGGCATCTTATGCTCATTTAAATCCAGATCTATTTTCATAATTTCTATTTGAAATACTTTACGTTCCCCTCTATGGAGGACATTAATGGAAAACAACATAATCTCACAATAAAACATTCCAGTTGCCTTGAACATTCTCTCTGTCTCTGATCAGGATCCTGTCTGATAAAAGTGTTTTGTTTGAAGACAGTCCTTAACAGGACATTGTGGATAACAAGACCTCAATTGTATCTCTGTCTCTTTGTCTTCTCCATCTCCTGAACATGAGCAGCAACTCTCTTGTCCAATTGCTGTGCTTTTTGGAATAAAGAACATGATTTATCCTTTCTTATTTGCAGTTTTCTCCCCCTATTTTGTTCAGGGTAAGAATTCTATTATGAAGATTCTAGTGAAAGGTCCATAAGTGCTTCTGTTAGATGAATAGTGTTAGCTGAAAGACTGCAAATAGATGTGTTGCTTCTTGTCCTCCGTTTTTCGTGTGTTTTAAACTGTAACTACAAACTGCCTGCAGTGTGGAGTGGGTGCCGTGTGTGCACTGGTGATCCAACACTGTTGATCCTTGCCCTGAATCAGATGCATTGACACTGTTTGTCACATCTAGAATTCTGTCTTGCAGCTACCAGAAGTCTCTGTTTGAACAGAACTGTAGAAAGTTTCCTTTCATTAGTCAAGCAACATAAAATGTGATTAGAGATTGAATTTATCTCAACAAAATAGCTGATTTCCAGAGGGCAGGTGAACTCTCAGAATTCACCAAATGTCTCAAGTCAGATGTGAGAAATGGATGATCTCACTGTGCTGCATTTCCCTGGAAATCTGACCAGTGCTTTACAACAGGAGATGCTGGATGCAGAGCACTTTTGAAAACACTGGGTTTTAGGGTGTACAAGTATTAACTTCATACTTTTGATAATATGGTCTGAGCTGTGGGTCAGATGCTTAAGCATCTTCCAGTGGTTTATCATTTTTGTCCTACAGAAAATGTAGTGTCTGCAGCAAATATCTGACAGCAAAAGTGGAGTGAAAAAGAAAATACCAGTTAAATTTTAAGTCAAATGTTTCATTATACACTAGCCTTCTGGACTTTATTTCTGTAAGTATTATGTGCATTTGGAAGAGGAGGGTATACGAGTTCATGGACTAATGCAATTTAAAAAATCTCTTTCATTCATGAACATTTTATTGCATGAATGTGCAGTGTCTTGGAAACAGCTGTAATACCGCATGCATGAGACATTCTTAAAACTGCTAATGAGAAGGAGGCATTATCTTAGAGCAAATGTTAATGTTCTGTTTTGCAATGATGCAGACATTCTCCCTCATCAAAATCAATTCTTGGATCTAACTCATAAATCTCCTGAAAAGGGACCTCCAGTGCCTTGAGACAGAGATAAATCATACCGCGAAGACACTGAACCATGAAATGATTCTGTTAACATGTCATCTGTCTAGAATATATTTTCAAATCTCCAACAGAAGGGTCTAAATTATGAAGGGAAGGTGGCCTAGCAAAGCTGGTAATCTGGGAGTTGATATTTTAACCTCTTCCATCTGCTGCTGCTACTTAAGGGTGTCTGTTTTGGCAAAATATTACAAAGTAAAAGATTCTCAAATACCATTACACCTAAGGTTTTTAAAGTAAAGTAGGTCCATAAATTCTTCAGACAATGTTACCTTGTGAGAAATGTTACATCACCTCATTACTATCTCTTAAGGTAGCAGTGATTTGAAATTTTGAAAAGAAAAGTAATGGCTATGAAAAGTCGCGTGGTAAAAAGATGAAGATTGTACATTGTAGTCTGGAAAAGGTGGGTGCATATAGCAGTGTAAAGCAAGGATTTCAGATCATGTTGCAAAGACCTTGTGTTTCAGGTTCTTTCTCTTTACAATCCAGTTATTACAGAGAGGTGATAAATAAAAAGCAATTTTCTAAGTTACACTGACAGATGACCCTAACAGAAACTGAACCACGTTCACCTCTCATGTCTGTATCAGTCAAATGTTGCTCTCCTGAAAGCAGTAGAAGGCACCTGTTTTAAAAGCAGTTGGTGATAAGAAATGGTTATTTTATTTTCTAACCCATGAAAATGGAGAATTAAATGAAATTTCATGAAATCTTTTTATGCTTATTAATTCATTTTAAATAGCCAGGAGTGGAATGGAGCTGAGCTTGTGAGTACTCATTGAATGGTCATGTCAAGAGAAAATGTTTCACTTCAATAGATAGTGTGACTGTGGACCAGTCATATGAGGTAGAGGAGCCAAAATATTTGTACCTTCACTTTATTGTATACACTGTGGAGCACTTGCTGTACTACAGGTAGTTTTCATCAATCTGAACAGGTAAGAACTGTTGAGGGGTCATTATATTTTGGAGATAACATTCAGATACTAACATAGCCTTTTGTATTGCAGCTGGCTTTACCAACTCTTGTGATTTTGCCATCTGCATTGGTACTGACATGATACTGATATATCAAGTAGCCTATGCTGTTTTTTGGAACAGTAAAGAAATACAAGTATGTGTGATAGGACAGTAAAGCTCAGAGTTGATTGTGTTTGTGAAACAAAAGCCAAAGGAATTAAAAGAATTGTAGTTATTTAAAATGAAGTGCTTGAAGTAATTAAAGGAACATGCTTAATACAGTCTTAATGATGAATAATTTGACAGCAGGTACACAAATTTCAGACCACAATATTGTTTATTTCTTAAGAGGAGTGTGAAATACAGTTACAGCAATGTGACCAAACTACTTCAAAAGACCAGATTCTGCCTATGCTTATAGGTAGGGCATCGTGATATCCATAAAAGCTATACTTGTCTGAGGAATAATTTGACATTTATGTGTTACATTATTGTGTGATACATTGGTCTTTCATTACTTCGTGATTGTATTTTTATAGAAAATTCCAAATACTAAAATTATAAGGTGACATGTTACCTCTGAGAATATTGTGGAAGAGTCTGATGAGCAGAAAACAAGGTCCTAAGGATCCTCCTTGGTTTCTATATGAATAGCAAAGCAATTCAGGGATAGAGTCTGATCTGTAGGTGGAAAAGAATACAGATCTGTGACTGAAGATTGGAAAGACCACTACGAGTTCTTCAGCAGATTACAGACCTATCATAGAATCTTGAACAAGTCCAACATGACTAGATTTTCAAAATGACTTGGGTCCCTAAGTATGTTGTTAGGTAGCTAGTGGGATTTCTGAGAAGCACTTCTGTGTTTTGTTTCTGTTAAAATTCTTTTAGTCTCCATTCTGAGTTTGATTTTTCCAGAGTTTGGGATCACTGGTTTCACAGAAAGTGAACCATTGATGTGTTTTTTGAAAATGTCAGTAAGAGTGTGTCCTTGGCTATATCTTCTTCTACAGAATCACAGAATGGCTGAGGTTGGAAGGGACCTGTAGAGGTCATCTTGTCCAACCCTCCTGCTCAGCCTGGGTCACCTGTAGCAGGCTGCCCAGGACCAAGGCCATACAGCTTTTGAGTATCTCCAGGGAGGGAGACTCCACAACCTCTCTGGGCAACCTGTGCCAGTGCTTAATTACACTCACAGTGAAAAAGTGTTTCCTGATACTCAGGCAGAATCTCCTTTATTTCAGTGTATGCCCATCACCTCTTGCCCTGTCACTAGGCACCACTGAAAAGAGCCTGGCTCAGTCTTCCTTACACTCTCCCTTTATATATTTATATATATTGATACTACTCATCATGAGCTTTCTGTTCTTTATGCTCAACAGTCCCACTTGTCTCAGCCTTTGCTCATGTGAGAGGTGCTCCATTCCCTTAATCAGTGTTGGTGATCCTTTGCTGCACTGTCTCTAGTACCTTTGTATCTTTCTGATATCTCTCCTGCCCCGAACTGGACATGATACTCCAGGTGTGGCCTCGCCATTGCTGAGTAGAGGGGAAGGATCACCTTCTTCAAGCTGCTGGCAGCACCACTCCTAATGCAGCCCAGGATACCATTAGCTGCCCTTACCCCAAGGATGCATTGCTGGCTCATGTTTCAACTTGGTGTCCACCAAGACCCTCAGGTCCTTTTGTGCAAATCTACTTTCCAGCTGGTCAGCCCCCAGCATATCCTGGTGCAGGACTTTGAATTTCCCTTTGCTGAATTTCATGAAGTTTCTGTTGGCCCATTTCTCCATCCTGTTGAGATTCCTTCCTTCTGGATGGCAGCAGAACCCTCAACAGCTGCTCCTCACAGGTTGAAACATGAGCAAGCTTGCTGAGGGTGCACTCTGCTACATCATGCAGATCATTAATGAAGATATTGAATGGGACTGGACTCTGCAGTGACCCCTGGGGTACATCACTAATGATGGATGAATGTCCCGGCATTTTGTTTGGCAAAGCATGTATTAATTCCAGTTTTGTGCTATGAAGATACGTTAATGTTGTTACTATCACATAGTCTCACAGTTTGCAACAGTGCTAAAATGTGCCAGGGCAGGGCTTCTGCCTTTACAAAAATGTATAGGAGTTATTCATTCCTAATTCATTTCTAACAGGTATACAAACTGGTAAAAGTCAAATGTATCATAGGGTTTGAATATCAGATTCAAATAGATTTGTGCCAGAGTTGAACTGCGTAAGGAGTGCTGGTAGTAGTATTACCTGCATTACGTCACCTGTGTCTAAAAATCAGAGAGCAGTTTGTGTCTAAACCCATACCAAATACTTATGTATAACTAGTCTTTTAAGTCTGGCAGCAGATCTAAAAGTTGAAGTGTATGCAATTAGCAGCCATGCCATAGTAAAATGGGGTCTGTTCTCCATTACCTTATGACATTTTAATATATTTGAGAAAGTGGTAAAATAGTATAAATATTTTTGTACACTACGTAAGACAGTAGAGAATCAGTCTTAAAATTAAATCATCTTGGTGCAATTTCCCTCCTTTTTTTCATTAGCTATTCAGTTATTGCAGAACTTACATGCAACTGTTTCTCACTGATTTTGTCTTTTTATTCCCTTTTGTAAATTGTGTACAGATAGAATTGTATTTTGCAGATGCTTTCTTTGTTCAGATGTATTCATAGCCTAATTTCAGCAAGTAATTCACGCTCTGGCTTGTTGTTGAATAGTCTGTAGTAAGCATTTACTATTTCAGCTGTGAGGGAAGACTTTGTCTGCAGAGTATGTTGCTGGGTTTTGATGCGTTAAGTCTCTCCTCCAACTGGCTTTCTCATGAATACATGCGATTACAAAAAGAAGGTTATTGTTTTATATGTGTATTCGTTGGTGCTTGTTAAAAACAGACTGTTTCAGCAAACATTACTGCCAGTATTTTTTGCTAGAACATTCATGTGAATTAAACACAGAAGAGCTAAAATGTATGCAGCTGAAATTAATTCATTGAGAAACTCAAATGAATAATCATGAAAATAAACATGCTCAGAACTCAGCCATTTACTGAACAAACAAAAAAGAATCACCTCTGATATTCGGTTTTATTCTCTGTGTTGCACTCTAGCCCTCTCTGAACTCCAGGTAGAAGCTGAGATGCCTGACAGATGTTTTTAGTGACTCCATATGCAGTTCATTTCATGCATTAAATGCACATAAGCTGTTTTAGTCAACCAATTTCTAAAGTAAATTATTACTTTTCAAAATCCACTGCATAAGTAATAACAGACTGCTAAGATACAGTAAGTGGTGTTTTGTTTTGCTCCAGTGGAAAATTTCATGCTGACAAGGTCAAGCCCTGCAGTCTGAGAGCAGTCAAGTGATGAAAGACACATCCAGGAGGAGAGATGGTGGATGGGCATCTACTGACTGTTGTCTTCTTCAGAAGTGAGGATTTGAAATGTGGCTTAGTTAGATTTAGGGGATAGAGCTGAGCTACAAAGTCATGCTTTTATTATTGTAGACTAAAAATACGTTGGTTTTAGTGTGTTTTCAAAACTGCTCCCCATTTCTTGACAGAACTACAGTGGCTAACAGTATTGTCTGTAGCTGTCCTGAGGCATAATACTGTGAGGGTAGCAGAGTAATCCTTATGTGTAGTAGTTACTGTTTTAAGGAGGTTCATGGTACAGTGCGTGGTAAACTGGAAGTTGCAATGGAGATGATGTAGCATGGCTGAATTTTTTTAGTGCAGCAAAACACTTGTGCTCTGCATTTAAAATGAGTTTGAAGATGGTGGGAAAATCAGTCAGTTATAAATAGTTAACAGCCAATTTTCCACCATTCAACCAAGAGAACAGCTTCCTTCCAGGTAGATAATTCACATGCAATATTGCTTTGCAGTAAGACATTTAGTGTTCAGATATTTTTATATGATTGATTAATATACTTTGTTATGGAAATAGTTTCTTAGGATAAAAATAATTGAGATAATCTGGGAGTCAAAATACTCAGTAAAAAACTAGGTAGCTACATTTGCAACATATAAATCTACATCATTACCAGACATTGCTGAAAGGCTGCTGATGCCTTATTAGATAAGGTTTAGATAGATTACCTGCAGCACTAAACAATTTACCGAGAACAGAAAATGGGCTTCCAATACTGTCTAGAAATGAAACATCACAATTATTTGAGGTACTCTGTAACCTTGGCAACAAATGGGAGCGGTGACATCAGCAACAATTATGTGCAATTTTTGTCTTCAGTTTATCACCAAGGTAACCAGAGCAGGTTTCTCTGCCTGAAATTTTAAGAATGTCTTGGTTCAGTATTAAGTGAGCATGCGTGAAGCAGACTATTTAGGGTCTGTTAAAATTGCATTCTGCTTCCGTTTCAAAATGGTCCTTCAGGATTTAAATTGTGTAAATTCATGGGGGTTTGTGGGTGGGTTTTTTCCCCCCCCCTTTTTCCTTTCTCTGAAACAGCTGCAGGCAAATGAAGCCTTAGTTACTGTGTTAAATTCTCTGAATACTGGAAAAAAAGGAAAATTGAATTCCTCAGTGAGTTTCTTTTGCTGGCCCCAAATACCAAGGGCGACTGCACATAAAGGCTGGAAACTGCACTTCGTTACTTTGGGGGATAGGACTCACCCACAGCTGAGGACACACGATGTACCCGCATCTAACTGCCTTGAGGGAAACTTTGCACTGTAGCCTAGGTTCACAAAAGACTTGCAGTCAGTGCTGCTTGAGGAGGACAGCGGATGAATGCTTCCCTTTGACTACCTGGCTGTGAAACATCCTTAGGCAGCCTAACTTTACGTTTTGGTTGTGCCAGTAGCATGATATTCATCTTCATGCTTAATCCAGAGAGGATTTTTTTCTGCAGTGGGTCTTGGGGAAGGTAACATTTGAATTAAAGCCTTGTTGCATAGTGGAAAAACCCATAGTCCCCTTCATAATTGCTCTGTGATGGGAAAGTTGTGTGAGGTTGGTTGGAGCCATAATGCTGACAGGGAGGATGTTCAGACCACATGGCCTCTCACCTATGTGTGACTCATTTTTAGAGAGAGGTATTTTCCTATGAAATAGTGATAATGCTTGTTCATCATTAATGGAGATTAAAAGGCGGGGGGGGGGGGGGGGGGCGAGGGGGAGGCTGCACAAAAGTTGTTGCGCTTTTTTTTTTTTTAAGTCTGGAACACTATCTCAGGTTAAAGCCTCATCAGCTGACTACTTAGAAATGCATGTGTAAATTTGCATTCCTAAAACTTGCATATTTTACCTGTGATGTTTACTTTGTCAAACACTTCCTTCCCCTCCCCCCCATCTTTACTCATAGGTTCCTGCACATGCAAAATATATATTTGTGTTCTGTTGAGTTACTGCACATTCAGCTTATGATTTTGCAGGGCAGTTAGTGTGGAGGCAACTTGCCTTACTTGTACCTTATAGATACAAGTCAGAACTTGATGTTTGAAGGAAAATAATAAAATTCTGTTTTTGTTTGGAGTGTAATCCTGAAGAAGTGAAACTGCCTTTCAAGCCATTAGCCCTAGGTTTCCAAAACATACTTTATAGCCTGTGGTTAATGTTGGAGTTTAGTAGCCCACATCACTTATAATGAATTAAGCCAAGTAAATTAAATTCGATTTTTGCATGAAAAAAAATATCTCTTCACATAATTTGGTATTGCAGAGAGAATAAGGCACCTCATACATTTCATAGTACCAGAGACTTTCATGGGATGTAATTGAAAAACAGATGCCTTTCTCAGAAATAGGATATTGATGTTCATGTTTGTAAAGGAATTAATTCACTGACTGATAGAAGCAGAGGAAAAAGAAAGACGAACTTTTTAGATACTAGCCACATTCTAGCAAGGCTGTAATTATCCTCAGGATCATAATGAATGTGCATCTGTTATTTTATTTTTGTAATAAGTCACCAAATGCACGTGTGCTTTGCCCTCTAAAGTAATTTCCAGAAATATGCAATAACAAATAATCACACTATTTGCAAACATATTTGGTGAAAAGGAGCTGTGCTTTGAAAGGTATTGATTTCCTTGTTACTGTTATCAGTTTGATTAATGTTAAAATTCTATGCAGTGTATTTAATCATTACTCATGATTAGTGCAGTAATAATGCACTACACATATCTACACATTTACTATTAACAATTAGTGTCATATTTCTTTTCTATTACAGGTGTAATCATAAGTTAGAACTCATAAAAATTTTAAAGAAATATTTATTGGAGTAGACACTGGTTATAAATCATTATAACTACAGTATTCAGGGAGTTAATAATTATTTCAGTGGGTTTATTTTTATGATAATGAAAGGCCATTTAGATTGCAGTTGTATTGCATCTTCTCTCAAGAGTTCCTTCAGGAGGTGCAAGTTTTTGCCACTGTTGGCCAAGAAAAAGTCCCAGGCAAGACATCAAATACTGCATTCTGTGCAGAGACACCTCATTTTACATGTGAATAAACTGAAACATAGTCAGGTTAAATGACTGTGTGATACTAGGGTCACAAAAGTTACAGTAATGTTCTTTGAAGAAATAACAGGCAGGAAATGGAGAAGAAGGGAAAAAGAGGAGGAAGAAAGTGGTAAATAATGATGGATGCCTGGTAAATTGGTCTGTAAGTCTGTTCTGTAATAGTGTCAGTATTTATATGAAGCTAAATGTGATCGTAGGCACGTAGGGATACAAAGCAAAGGCCATGTTCAAGGGGTGGTTTTCAAGGTGCTGACTTTGATGATAACTTAAGAATCCTTGTTGAAAATTGACTGAAAATGAACTTGCTGTGTGAAGACCTGAGTGGATAAAGCCCTGAGAAATCTGACCTGAACTCATAGCTGACCCTGCTTTGAGCAGGAGGTTGGAGTAGGGACCTCCTGAGGTCCTTTCTGGCCTGCATTAGCCTGTGCTGTGGTAAAAGCATCCATGCAAGTGTATAAGGGCAAATTCACACAGTGAACAGGATAATTCACTTACCCGGTCTGACCAAGACCATTGCTGGACTAATGTGTCCAGTGTTATAAGTAACCTTTCAAACATAGCATTGAAAGCGTACAAGCAGTATAAAACTAGGTTAAAAGACTGAAAAAGAAGCTAGTAGAACTGTTCAAAACCAAGTGAATTTTCCAGGAGAGGTGTAACTATTTTTAAAGAGAACTATGTTTGGGTTATTGAAATAGAGTGTCAATATTTTTATAGTATACCCAAAAAAAAGTTAGGGGCAACTTGAGCATAGCCCAGCTTATCTTTATGGGTATAAGCTATTTAAGACTGGCATTTTAATCAACATGGCAAATGAATGCGATCCAATGACTGAAAGTTGTATTTGTAAAAAAATAAAAGATATATCTAGGGGAACAGGGGAAGCAGCTCTTGTGCTTTTGGAAGGGGAGCACTTATGTGTTCTGTGCAAACCTTGCTTCAGTAGCTTGGGGCAACAAGGGAAAAGAACATTTCTCCTCTTGAGAGAGTTTATGTCTGTGCTTTGGCATCCAGTACCACAGCCTTTGAAAACATTAGGAAAAAAGTAGCAGTAACAGCTTTCATCTTCCTACCTGGCTGACTAAAGTGATTTGGCTTTATGCAGTTTATTTTGGTTAAATTAGCCAAAATGTAACTTCTAGGTTTCTTCTTTCACAGTATAGATTATATCAGATTCCCTCTTATCAGACTGTTCACATATTAGAACAAGTGCTGGGTAAAGATGTTCTGAATTAAAATAAGATAGCTTTATTGGGCAAGTTGATGATCCATGATCTGTTGCCAGCATGCAAACACGTCAGACTTTTACAGGCAGCATCTGCTTGAACTGTCTGGGGAAACAAAAAGAACAAAAAACGTCTTACATTGGAACAAAAACAGAGATCTGACTTGTTGAAAGTGTAATTTTCTTCTCTGTTTACCCATTCTATGTGTTATTTAAAATAGAGTGCTCATGTCATGTCAACATGTATATAATCACCTCATAATTAACTACTGAGAGGCAATTCAGGAAGGAAGGAAGAATTGTGTTCCATATTGCACCCTGTATTTTTATTGCTGTAAATATATTTTACTTCTTGGCTGGTTTATTTTAAAATTTTGGTTTGGTGTTGTTGGTTTTTTTTTATTATTTCCTTGTTTCTTGTATTGATATTCAAATCTTACAGAACCTATTACAACTTTTTAAAGATTCTACAGATGCACATAGTGTCCACCCAACTCAAACATACAGTAAATGCTCTTTGTGGGAGCTCCTTTTGAGGAAACTTTTAACTTCTTGTTCTGTTCAGCTGGGAGGTTCTGAGTAGAGCTGTGTCAGAACTCTGCACTGCAGAAAAAAGCAGGAAAGACATGACTGTATCGTCTTATTGTCATTAGATGCCAGAAAATTTCAGTCTTTCCAAAAAGACACAAATGCATTTTTTCCCCAGATTTGTTGAGGAAATAGGTGCTTGCTTGTTGATACCGCCTGACTTTATTTGGAACATAAATAGCTAATGTTTTGAAGGTAAAACAGGGCTATGATTCAGATTCTCGTTCAGTGTCTAAATATTTATTATAGAAAAAGACAACTAAAAGTCATTTGTGTATCCTCAACACTTACTAACACTGCATTTTATACGTTGTTTATGCTATGGTTCTGATTGATGCCTACTGGTTGAATCTTCCATTCAAAAAAATTATCCCTCTTGATTTTCACGTGTTCTAGGATGCTTTAATATTTCAGCTTTGTAGGGTCTTTTTGTCTCTCAATGCATCACTAATTGCATTGTTACACATTACTTGCACTGTTAGCATTTCTTGCCTTAAATTTATTTTGACTACCTTCATCCTTTCCTAGATACCCTAGCTTATGTGAGTCAATATTTTCCAAGGGTATTTTCCACAGCTTGCCCAATTGTTTCAAGAGATGCATGAGTTTTAAGTTAGCATCTTACAGGCTTGTTGGGATATGGTCTTCTTGATATCATTGTCATTTAGTTCTGCATTAGAAAGGTTTTATTTGAATTGCTGCCACAGGACATTTTTAATAATGAATAAATTCTTTGTGTTTATCATACTGTGTTTATTAGTCTTCACTCGAGTTACAATCTACAGGGATTCCTAAGTCATACAATTTTTTTTTAAAGCAGACAAAAATTCAAGTGTGTTAGAATAAAGCTTATTGGATGGAATAGGATAGGGAACAAATAAATTCCATTCCACATGTAGTCTTCATGCTCAGAAGGCATATTACCTTAAATGATAATTCCTTTTTTAAAAAATGGTCCTCTTACACCTCTTGTACATTTCTTTATGCTTCAGCATTTATGCAGTCTATTACTTCAGAATTTTTATAATGATCCTCCTAATGGTCCATTGGAAATATGCCACCATTAACTAATGTATTCCCTCTGTAAGTATTCATTTCTGAACCAGACTGGTAAGGCTAGCAGAATAATATCAGTTTTTACAATGCTATGAACCAGACTAAACTGAAAACAGTAAGCAGGGTTTGAGTCATAAAGTACAAATAAGGAGTAATCCTTGTTTCCTGTTGAAAATGCGGAGTTTAAGTGCTTGTTTTTATCAAGCGTAATGATTGAATTCCATGTTCTGTGCCAGCCATATCAAGCATATGGTAATAAACTTCTTTTACAGGGTTACTGTTAGGTTTATTTGTATTTCTGTAGAGCCTCAACTAAGAATAGGCTCCCTGTGTGAAATAGAAGGATAAGAAGGTGTCTTCCTCTTCGAAAGTAAGAGCTAAATTGATCAGACAAAGAAATGAAGGTAAAGAAGCACAAGTGGCAAAACCACTTCTGTAGTTCTGTGAAGCAAGTCCCCCTTTTTCATGGGAGTAATATAGTGACAATGTCTTATTATTCATGGAAAGAAGGGCCCCAAAAGGCATGTCTCAGCCAACTGGAAAATACAGGTACCCTTGTGTGTCCAGGACAATATGAAGCCTGTTGGCAGACTGACCATGGTATGACAACTTCTAGCTTTCCCAGAGTGGATCTGCTCCACTGGGCAGTGCCTTCAGACAGGTGGACTACTCAGGTCTCTTAAACTGGCTGATGTACAGTGGGAGTTTGAAACACAATTCAGGGCTTGCCCTTAGAATTTTATCTATGGGATTTTTACTTTTAGATTTTAACAGATTTTTTTACTTTCCAATACCGTTCTACAAATACATGGTGTTGAGTATTTAATATTCCAGCTACAGAAGTGCAGTGTCTAGACAACACCATATGTATTTCACTCAGGCACAGAAATATTACTGTCCCATTTTTATTTCTTTGGCAACTGATATTCTCCTGCCTTGCAAATTCACAGAGCAATGGTTTTAATAGAAAAGCAAAATACTATATTGCAGTAAAGATGTGAACTGGTTATAAATAAAAATCTCTACTATTACTTCCTCTGTTTCAATTGCTGTTAATTTGCTAGTGCCTCTATAGATCTCTGAAACATTTGTGAATAAATGAGATGACAAAGCATAATTATAATTCAATTATGATAAATATTTGTTTTGAGGCTTGACCACTGGAATCCAAAGCTGTCCTGTTTTCACCTCCATCCAAAAATATTTCTGAAATAAAATACTTGTTTCTGTCTCAGTGAAGCCAGAAAGTGAAACTGGAAACCGAAGAGTAAATGACAGAAATAAATGATGCCTTGTCGAGTCCTGAAAAGGGCTAATGAAACCTTACAGCTGCCAAATCTGACTGAAACCAGTGGCCTGTGAATTGCAATGTTCAAGGGAAAAAGTCAAAGATAATCCAGATGTTCCCAAGCAGAACACTTTGCAATACTTCTTCATCCATTTTCTTTCTGTCTGTATGAAGTAAAAAAATTACATAACAGATTTGTTTTAATACTTTTTCTGAAGGTTATTATTTGACCTTCAAAACAATTTAATGTGCTTAGCACGTTATTTCTGTCTGTACTCATTACTTTAAAGGTGACTTTTAATTTATCAGATATATACCATTTTGAAACACAGGATTGTTCATGTGAAGGAGGTTTCTTAGGAGGTTTCTTTTGACAACCTCTTTATATTCTTCCTGAAGCTCTTTTCTTTTGGCAATGCATAAAGTGAATCTTGAAAATCAAAAGGAGATCTGTGCGTAATTCTGGAACTGACTACCTTTTACCATTTATTTTTTATTCATTATTATGCTGGCTGATGAAATATTCTAAGCCTGGAGACTTGTGAATAAATCTTGATTTAAGTGTGTTTTAAAGAGGTAGTTGACACTTTGTTTATTTGTGAATTTGTATTTGTTTTGCTGCTGAGCCCATATCTCATTGTTAATCTGCTAAGTCACCTACTTATGGCAGCAAAATAAATAAGTAGTCACTTAAATTCACAAGCAAAACAGGGAAAATGTGTATTTATGTGTTACAAGATATATAGCCATAGTTCTTTTCTGAGAAAGAGTGAAAACAGATATCCAATTTGTGTTTTACTATATCAGACCCTGTTTTACAAAAAAAAGCTTAAAAAGTGGATTGGTATCCTTGACCCTTTCAAGTAATTAGGATCCTACAGTCTTTTACTTATAATTGTCTGTTTAAATTTCAACTCAATATAAATTTAGCATATGCTGTTGGATTCAGTAGTTGTGTACAACCTATGGAAAATAAAGAGCATCCATTCCAATAAAGAGGGAAATGTCAGATAACTCTGTAATTAAAAGATAGTAAAATACATAAGCGAGAAGAATATTTTTGTTTCAGCAGTGAGGCAGTAATGTCTTGTGTTCTGCTTCATCTTAACCGATTCTTTTCCCTTGGTAGGTTTTGATCTTGGTTGTTTAAAGCAGCATATCCTTGTTAGAATTCACTCACTTACATGTTACTTGAATAGATACATGCCCTTGATATTCCAGAAGATAAGAAATTGAAGTTGTATGTTAACAGTTTTGAACTAGACATTTTCACAAGGAAAACAGTCCTTTCAGAGAAAAAGCAGGGGGAGTGAAAAAGGAGAAACTGTTTAGAAGTGAATCAGTTGCTGGTGAGAAGGTGCCTGGAGAGTGAATTTGGGAGGAGCACGCTCCCTCTCCCATGCTCCCTCTCCCCCCTTCCCCTCGAATCTTTTCCTAGGGTGTATTATACCCTTCATTCTCACCAAATAAGGGTAATTTTGCTGATGCCCCCTACTTGTATAGGTAGAATACTATGATCTGGCATTAGTCTGTTCCCTTGCCTGAGAAAGGTTTATTTTGTAACTACTGAGCCCTAAGAAGCTGAAGATAATGTGAGGAGCTACTGCCTTTTCCAGCAGTCTCATATGCTGTGATTTGGTACATACAGTCTCAATATATGGTTCATGCCTTGTAGGCTGGATGGGCACAGGTATGCCTTGCTTATAGATCTGGTTAAGAAGACCTAAGGGACATTGGTGCCCAGTATGGTCAAGACTTGCACAATTCCAGGTGTTTTGAGGGAAGGATGTTCAATTGCCTTTGGAGTCCCCTAGATCAACTCATTGGGCAGCCCGTTCCTTTAGACCTGGAGTTGTTTTGCTTAGATGCCGTGTTTCTGATATTGTTTCCAGTTTTGTTGTAGATCCTGTATTCTTTCTGATCTTCTGGTCTTTTGAGGCAATGTGCTGCTGTGGTTCTCAACCATGGAGGCTTCATGCAGCAGCATTAAGATTGATGACAGCTTTCCACTGACCTAAAAAGCAACTTCAGAAGCCTGCCTCCATATACCTGGAGGATTTTGTGCTGATTCTCCACTCCTGCAGGCACCTAAACTCTACAGTTTCTATCTTAAAATTTTACAGAGCTGAGTACAGTACCCTGCTTCCTGCTGAGTTGACTTTGGTGAAATATGTTACTGAAGTCAGTCAGAGTTGAGTAGCCTTTAGTAGGAGACAGATGAATGGGTTAGTGTTTAGGATTGGAATTTTTCATTCAGATCAGTGGAAACCTCTTAACTGATTTGAATGGGCCACAAACTGAGTGTCAGAGCCCTGTCAAGAATTGCCTGGTTATTTTTTGAGGATTACCCAAGGTGGGGATGCTCTGGAGTGGCAGGCCTTTAAACTTGTATGAGAATTTATCAGGTATTAATTAATGTCAATTTTTCATGTATTTTAATAGAAACCATTTGGTTTATGTAACCTTTTTTAGGGAAATCTCATTATTATGCATTGACTTTGTGCTTTTTCTGTGGCAGTTACACTTTATTTTTTGAAATATGTGTGAATGGTTAAATTTTGTGTATGACCTTTCTATGTATAAACCTAGACAACTGTCAGCAGAACTATTGTTTCTGCACTATGCTGGAAAAATAATTCACAGCATGTGTGTATGGGGCTGTGATTGCCAGAGCCTGTTCATGGTGACAGGTGTTGGATGTTCATCTGTTAATTTCTCACTAGAAACAATGTGGTAGGCTGATGATGCAATTTGGTCATTGGAGGCCCTGTCTTGATATCTGTTTATAGAATGTATGGCTATGTTTACTGAAGTAGTTTAAAAAACAGTAGATGCATTTGCCATTTTAAAAAAAATAATCATAGCAGTATTTTAAGATGAAAATATTTGTTTTCTTGTTGCCAGCAAATATCTATTATCTGTGATCTGTAATTAGGCTCACAGCTTAACATAAAGGATGAATGGTGCTCGCTGAGCTGCATCATTGGCCTTATTGTGGTAAAATGACCGATTTTGTTTTGCCAGCTGTGACTTTGGAGGCAGTCTGAATGACAGGGAACACATAAGGCTGGACAGATTAAAATATTTCCAGCACATAACTGTGTGTGTATCATTCAGAATTCAGCAGCAGTTCTTGCTTGATAAGCTTGCTAATGTCTTCATGTTCTGAGGAACATTGTGCTCCTGTATGTTGGTGTCTTGTACAGGCTCAATCCTGCAGTCCTCACTGAAGTAAAACTCCCAGTAAAAACCAGCATCAGTATGACCACACAAAGCACTGAATACAAGGGTAGAAAAACTCCTTACAAGAGCAATGCATCTGCCTAAGGAAATAGAGCGTGTAGTTCTGTGACTAATTATGAATTATAGAAAGAACTAAAGGAGGAAAGACACAAGTTGGGAAATAAATGGTTGATTACTCATCTTGCATCAAAAGAGGACATTTTCAAAAGGCAAGCCCAATTATACCCACTTTTTGCAATAATATTCATATCTACTCAAAATTTCCATCACTTACAGTAGAAAATAAGACTATATTGTCCTTCAGCTTCTTACATATGCGGCAGGGATGATTGAAAGGTTGCATGCAGAGCATTCCAGTTTTATATGAAAAGGGTAGAATAAGTTCTGTCAGCAAGTTAACAAGAGGTAGCTTTTTAGTTTTTCTGTGAATGTGTTCAGAGTACAGCAGAAACAGCCCAGTGTTGATGAAATCTAGTGATGTTGGCAGATGCAAGTCCACAAAAGCCATAGAACTCCATGTGTTGCATTTAGTGTGCTGACAAAAAAGCTTAAAGTGAGCTACCCTTGCACATCTGGCTTTTTGTGTTACCCTAGAACTTGAGGTTGAGTCCTTACTGCAGAAAGCTACCTCTGGAGGTGCCATGGAAAAGTGTTTTCTGCTGTCACCATGAAAGAGTTGGTGATGTTTTAGCCAAAGCAAAGGTAGGAAGCTGACCCTCTTATGGCCCTTTCTGGAAATTGTTTATGGACATGATGCCAGAAAGTAGTGAGCCGATTTTGTACTTTGTAGTTATGTAACATATTTCTTCAAGCACTTTACAGGTGTTAATGAATTAAGGTTGTGGTCATGTTTATCAGCTCAGTTTTGTAGATGGGGTACCTGAAGCATTGATTTAGTGACATAAGTACAGAGGACCACTAATTCTATGTTTTTACTACAAAGGCACTAAGAATAACAGTATCTTCTGTCAACAAATATGAAAGTATCAAGCTCAAGAAAACATCTGTGGAGTTACAGATTCCATGGTTGTGTTGATTTGGTACATGGCATGCTCAGCCACCTCTTAAGAGAGTAGCTGTTGGTGAGGTCTTGGTAGCTTAGTAATTTGTTGGACAAAACATTTTCTGTGTGGTTAAAAACATGACTGTATCCACCAATCACTAACCCACAAATAACTAAGTGTATTTCCTGAAAGACATCTGCTCTGCTGGTCTGTTCTTCTGTGATGAAATTCCACCTGTTTCCATCATAACATCTGCAACTAATTTAATTGTCTGTGTCTTTTTGAAAAAAAGATCCTTGTGAGAGTATTAAATAGAGCCTCCAAACCATATGCGTTTTGTGAGCTCCATTGTTGCCACCATAGAAAGACTTTAAAAACTGTGAACAGAAAAGACGAAACTACATATTTCATTAATAGTAACTGTGCTTTTGAAAAAGCAAATTACTTTGCAGTGGAATTCAAAATTTCACAGCAAATATTCAGTAGACAGTGCTGGTGTAATTTTAAAAAGAAATATTTTACTTTGCAGTACAATAAGTTGGTTTTATCAGAATCCAAATTCTCAGATAGAGTGCCATTCCTGCAAAATAAAGACTAAAAACCTATACTAACCCCAGCTGGCTATCCCATAAAGTTTGCAGAGTTCATGCATGTAGGATGTATGGACTGATAACTATTTTCATTATAGAGAAAGAGGTTTTTTAGATTTACCTTTCTTTGATGCTGGGATTTTTTGTGGGAGTATCTCTAAAAATACTTCTCTGTGGTTTTTTATGCTTGTAAAAAATCAGATTCTATGATGTACATGAACATACAAGCCTGGTAAATGAAAGACAACCCTGAAACATTATTGTCATTTATAACTGTTCATATTTTTTTCTAATGATAAATTTGATAAGTAATGCACATCTCAAACATTCTGGATTTCTTCACTTCATGAAGAAAATTTTGTTCCCTGAGTCTTCTGTAATAAAAAACTAATAACGTAATCATCCTAGAAAACATGTCAGCCTGCAGTGAAATTAGATGACTGCATTTGCTTTCAGTAAATACAGATGAACAAAAATGGTCCATCTATTACAAAGCCACATTGTAAATTGGGGTTTTTTAAACCATTTTGTTTGGTTTTTCTTATTAGGTAATTGTTAAATGGAACTACTCTTTGAATGAACATGGATGAAAAATTCAAGAGTACTAAACAGATCAGCACTAATTTATGTTGTTTATGCTGTTTACCTTTTTGTTTTGTGACGTTTCCAAGCCTTGTCATGCTGTGAAATGTGGCTCCAATACAAACAAGATGATTCATGTTACAATCCAGAATATTAGTGTTTCTGTTGTAGAGTGAGTCTTACTGTTTGGGTTTTTTTCCTGCCAGTTCAGTAATATTTGACCCTTTGCACTGAGCCCTCAAATTCAGCAAAAGACAAGCCATCAAGGTTTCGTAAAGCACAGGTTTAATCTTAAAAAGTTAAATAGACTTCAATACCTGTATTAAGTTGCAGAAGAAACCTCTGGGAGACAACAGTATAATATAGTGTGTGATTCGTGAACACTTCCTGCTATAGGTTGGTCCACTTTAAATCTGGTCCACTTAATATGACCTATGGGCCTTGCTCTGTATGCTTGTATAATTTAACTGTAACAGGAACAAATAGAGAGGAAACTTACTATATGCCAACTAACATGGAACCCGTAAGAGTTTAAAAGATTGATCTTATGGAAGGTCTTCTTACTATGTAATGTAAAAATATTGTCCACTAATGGTCGCTTTTAAAATAACATCTGTTTTTTACAGTTTTAGAGTTTACAGTGTCATCCAAACTGAATACAGATTGAAATTTGGACTGGAAGTTCTGCAGATTGTCAACATCTTGATAGTTCTTATGATGAAGATATCTATACTTTCAGAAGTTTTGGTCAGAATCAGTGATCTGGGGTAAAGGGCTAAAGTGGTGTGAAGGCTAGGTTAATATTCCAGTTTCAGCTGATCCTTCCTGAGTCAGGCTGAATTGAAAAGGAAATGTGAAGCACACTGTGAGCTATACTGTCTACCAACTTCAAAGGTATTGACATAAAAGGAGAAAGACATGAAAAGAGAATTGTCAGTGAATAAGCAGCAGCCAGAAAGACCCAACAGGCATCTGGAGCGGACACACAGACAGTTTGAGCATTACTGTCTTGATGATCATTTTCTCCCTAGTGGAACCAGTATCATCTTTGTTGACTATCTGTGAGATAATTCCCAGAAACATTAACATTTTAACCCCCAAAACTTTGTATTTTTTCAGGAATCCTCCTCCTACTTTGCTGCATCCTGAGGAGTGGTGCAGAGGATTCAACCATTTCATTTCACAGTGAGTTTTATTTTCTTTTAAAAACAGCTTGTCCAGCAAGGCCTACGTGTGTCAATCTGAGAACATAATTTGTTCATGGAGTCGTTACTTTTGCAGGTTTTTAACTTCAGTTTTCTTTTCATAGACTCTAGACCATGCTTTGCTTTTTGAAAGCTATATAATACAGTTTGATTTTTTTAATGTAATTTGCTTCACAGCTTCTCTGAACTCCTTAGTTGATTTGCTTCTTGACTTTGATGGACCTGGGACAGATTTATAAATATACCTGATTTCCTTGATGGTTTTGCAGTGAAATCTTGTGTCAAGGAGAAAAAAGGGCTAGTGAAAATGTGCTGGTCAACTTAAAATAAGAATTTGAAAGACAAGAGAGAAAATAATTGCCTTTTTTTACTTCACTAATATTTAGTAGGTTGGATACCCAATATATGTAGTTGAGCACCAGTTGTACCAAGAGTATGTTACCTAGATGGTGGCAACTTTCTGGATGCAGCTGTCACTGAACTAAAATATGCTTTTGCTTTACTTTTTTCTTTTTATGGTGAAACTAAGAAATCATGAATTAGTTGTTGCTAGCATTATGTTAAAAAGTCTTAACAGCAACTTCTACGAGTGATTTTTAGGATTCTTCAGGTATTTCATTGTGACCTATCACAGCCTAAACTGTGTAACATGGGGAACAATATTATCAAACCCTTGAGAAGTTTACATCCGTCAAATAACCAAATACTTTGAACACCACTCCTCAGTACTGACTTCTCAAGATAGGTTTGAAAATACGCACGCCTGCATTTTGCATCTGTTCTGTTCCTTAATGTATCTAGTTCCTTGTGGAGGCATACAACGTCTATATGTGAAACCTTTTTCAGTCAGTTGTGTGGTAATGTCTTCCCGTTTTAGGAGAAGTTAAAAATAGAAAGGCTGATGCAAATTTTATTAATAATCCATGAAAAATATTCTTATTTACTATGCCCTTCTTTAATCAGGCAGGGAGGTGAGGTACACCGTAATGGTTGGTCTATAGAGGAAGGCCATTACTGTCATTACTGCAACATAACTCCGAATCCCTTCCAGTAAAAGTAGAAGCACACTCCTCTAGTGCAGATTAACCCAAGTTGTGTTTCTCCGTAATAGATGTCCTTGTTTACACAGAAGTGTACATTGTGATCTATGGCAGAATCAGTGTTTGATTACAGAAGTCACTGGGTGGTGGATGAATTCCATTCTGTTACAGGAAAACTTGGTTTTTACAGTATTTATGGACTGTAGCCTGTATTCTGGGGGACTCAAGCACTGGTAGGTTATATTCCACTTGTGCTTTAGACAATCAGTGCACCTGGTAAATAAGTTTACATTCTTTTCTCAAAACATTGTGCATTGACCTTCAGCATTGTTATACAGGTTTTTCTTTCTTGGTATCTTCCTTTTTAGAAGTCTCTCCTGAGCTGAGCTTGAGAACAATACAAAAACTTAAGTTTAACATTTCTTAACACTTGTTCAGTCCTTTAGTTCAGCATGCCCTGTTCATAAAAAGTCAGATGTTAGTACTTTATGGCTATACTTGTTTTTAATCTTGTCCTTTGGCTTTTTGATATTTTCAAATCGCATCTTTTTAATCACATTGATTTTTAATTACTTTTGCTTAATTACTTCCTCTCACCAGCAATATCTGCAGGTTCTCAAGCCTTTTCATTTTTGCAGTAATACGCACAATGAAGTAAGAAAGTATGCCATCTCTTAACATGGAGAAATGCAATAATTATAATAAATATGCTGGTTTTATATCTACCTTTAAGAGAACACTGAAATGGAATTCTCTGACATTGCTTCATTCTTGGGCATGCGTTAGTAGAGTTTTTATGATGCAAAGGTTACAATAGTTTTTATGGAGGCTTGGACTTACATTAGTGGATTTTCTAGAAAAAAATAAATAATGAAACATTGGCTCATACAACTGCAAACCTTTTAGCCATTACTGATAATTGGCTCATTTATATGCATTAGTTATGCATTTGTTGATGCCTACCTTGTGACAGCTTAGTTATGATAAATTAAAAGCAGTGATTGTATAAATTCCATACTGCCTTTTATCCATATGTTAGGACCTTGCCTGATGTTTCTGTCACCCTTGTGATGAGTGGTTAGCTTTCGAATAATTTCATTATCTGTCTCCTTCCTGATGGCTAACATCATTTGCATAACAAGCTTATCTGGTTCAAGTTGTGGCCAGACCTGTGTACTGACAAAAGCCGAGCATGCAGCTTTGACTAAGCTACTTTTGACTTCAGTTCTGTTGGCATAAATAAAATTACTGTGTAAAGATCGCCAGATATGGCCATTGTAGTTTTTTTCACCCCACATTCTCATCCCTTGAAATGCCACTGTCTCAAGAGGCATTTTTTTATAAGTGTTCTCTCACATATTATAGTGATTTACAATGTGCCTGAGCTGGAAGTTTTAACGTACTTTTGTAGGTAACTCTTTAAACTGTTAAAGTAGAAAACATACATTTTTCAGAAATTAGGTCTGTGTTGTTAACTATGATTCTGCTGCCCCAAGAGATATGATTTTGTAGCATATTTTAAAGTCAGATGCATTATTTACAAAATCTGAATGGAGAGAGGGTCAAGATAATTCTTAGCTTGGTGAATTTATGTTTCTATTCCCAGCATTGTTGACCTTGACATGAAATGAAGGCTGCAATATGTTGTCCTCATGAGGATTTTTTAATGAGATAACTAATCTGAGTTAGATATTTTGTTTTAAAAAAATACAGACAAGACACGATTTCTGCCAAGTCTTCTCTGGCAGCAGCCTAATTTTGTATTTGGTATCTAATGAGATACAGCACATACATATTTTTGAAAGTCAGTAAAATTCAGTGTATACCTGTTTATCTGTACTACTGTAATTGTCCATGAAGAACTATGCTACTCTGTTCATAATGTAAGAAAGAATTAATTATGTTTTGTTTATATACATATTAATAGAGTTTACCATTCCTATAGGGCCATGTAAACAACTACCTCAGTTGCTGGAGGATTGGCTCCTAAAAATAATACACGTTACCTATGTTTATTTCTATGTTGAAATAAACTACCAGTTTTGAAGAGTTCACTCTATATATTGCCCATTAATGTTTATGAAGCTTTTCTTTTTTTCTCCACTCTCTTAAGATAACAATTTGTGTCCACCACCATTTTAGACATACAGTGGTTCAGAATGTGTTATAAAATAATACAGGCTATATGTTAAAAGGAATAAAAAAACCCTATTCACTAAAATTATCTCACATGCTGCAAATAATTTTCTTGGCACTTTAAACCTTGACTGGTCTCTAGGGGTAGATAGAACAGTTAATATGTTCTTGAAGCAGAAGGATACAATAACCTTCATTTACATTACATCACAAAATGTAATTTTAATTAAAATGAGCAATGGTATCTCCAGGGACAGACTTTCTCCTTTTAAATTTTTTTAACCAATGATGAGCTATTATGGTTCTTTGAATTAAATAGTCATTCTTGAACTGGAGGGAATTAAAGAATTAAGAAATTCAGGAAGTACTTAAGTCAGAATGTGAAGTTAAAGGATGTATGGTCATATTTATCATCAGAATGTAACTTTTATTTTGGCAATGCCATTGCAAATACAATATGAACACAACTTTTAGTCTTGCTAAACTCATTTTTTGTACTCAGTTTAAGCACAGCTTCACAAGCTTGAATTTCATATTGATAATTCTACATTCAGAGTTATTCAATTAATAGATCATCTAGTTTATATGGGGTTTAAGTTGTCCATTTCGATTTATTTTCTCTGAATGCTTTTTTTCACAATCTAAGCAATTGTTTAGTGACATTCTGTTCATATTACATAAAGAACATTTTACTGTTTCTTTCCCTGAGAACATGATATGCATTTGACATAACTCATTAATTTCACTGTATCTAAGAAGAAAAAGAGGTTTGCAAATGTCAGAAAGGTATACAGATTGTGATGTGTAAGGTTACCACCAAATCTGTAAGTTTTCACATTTTAATCATTGATGTAGACTCTGAGAATCTCTCTACAGATGAACTTGAAATACTAAATTATAGTACCTGACAAAAGATCTCCACCACTTCTGAGTATTGCATGAGATGTTTTTATACGGTTGAGTTGGCATATGCAATGGATACAATTATCTTCAGCTTTCTAATGAGCAGTGGTAGTAAAAAAAATGCAGTTTTAGGTAGACTTGAGAAACTCCCATGCAGGTTTGAAGTCCTGACCCTGTAAACAATTGTGCTAGATTTTACAAATGTCATAGTATCAAGATCTCATTCTTCCCCCAGTTCCCCTGGTTTGTGGGTTTATTGGCCTTCTGTTCTCAATTGTAAACATGAGTAAGTGTAGTGCAGTGAGAAAGATATGGATCCATGGTAGAGTGACAAGTCTGTTTGGGAAGCATTAGTAATTCTAGGAATAGTGTGCTCAACAGAATATTAAAGTTGCAGACAGAGCATATGAAGTAAATGTCTGATGAGACAAAGTTTCCTTGCTCCCTTCTTCAAGTTCCTGGTGTCATTAAGTGCCAGTATTTCAGTTTCTCAAGTAGTATCTGCCTATTGCTTTTTCACAGGGATGCTTTATAAGCTTATTTCAAAGTTTAGATGCTTCTGGCGCTCTAACATTATTAACCATTTATTGGAAAGAAAGCCTTTTGTAATAGCTAATGTTTGCCGTTTCTCTGCTTTACTTGAAAAGAAATGTAAGGGCAGGATGTTACCACCTGTTACTACACCGTTTTCACTTCCATAATATTTGGTAAAAGTAAAGACAGTGTAGCAGAAGACTGAGACAGTAAGATGGAAGTGGTAGACATGAACACTAAGATGCTAGGTGGGAAGGAGGGAAGGAAGTAAGGAAGATGGCAGGAGTGAAGTGCAATATGTCTGTGCTGATCTTGTAGTAGTCTGGTTTTAGGGGTGGAGTTATTCCTTACAGTTAAATCATTCTCATTTTCCAGAGAAAGGATGTGTTCTAGATGATCCAGGTTTGTTTGGAATGCATTTTTGATGATATGAAAGGCAGAAGTATAGAAATAGGAAAACAGTAAAAATTGGAGTTGCAAAAAATATAAACCAATTAATAAGCCAGCATTTCTGCCTGATAATAGTACCTTCCCATTGGACTGATGAAGCAACAGTAGAATAGTAATGCCTTATTCCTGCCGGTAGATTTTTGAGTCATCTGTATTTGCAGAATAGAGACAAGAGTTCCACTTGTTCTTTTACAACTGAAGAAAGTGAGATGGAAGGGCACCTTGCTCAAAGTCATCCAATAATCAACAGCAGAGCTGGTAATGAAGCAGTCCAGCGTAGTTTTAGATTAAGGGAAGCCCCAGGAAGCAGCCATGTGCCTGCTGTCCTCTTGTGGGCTGTGGGGCACAGGTCAGGTCTGGCACACAGTAATAGGAAGAATGATGTTATAGCCTGTGGACTCCCAACCAGATGAACTAACTTTATCTCGTCTGCCCAGGTGTTTGTGCATTAGTTCAGACGAAGACATCAGAGCATGGCTGGATTTGGGGCTTCACAGCAGAGGGCATCAGGCAGTCAGCTTAACAGTCTATAAGCAGGAAACTTTTCCCAGCTGTTTTGTGATTATGGTACAGTGGATCTACAGTTGCCTTTTTAGTGGCTGTCCATATGTACTGGAAGATAGGAAAGAATGCACTAAACACCAAAGGAAAGAAAAATATCTCTGTCCTTAGCTGTCTTTTCAGCTACATAAGATGTATAAGAAATAAACTGTCAGCATCACACTGTGCTTTCCTGATCTACATTCTCTGTGCTCCAACCACCTCAAATCAGCTGCAAGCTGCAGTGTCAAAGGGATAGATACCTAAAGGAGAATGTTTGGTACAATGCAAAACATATGGTTTCTAATAAAAAACTTCAGTTGTGAAAAGTTCTGAAGGCTCTTTGTGTATCTGGGTCTTCAAGGACAGGCCAAAGAAGTATAGCAGTCCCATTCCTGGTAAAAAGCTAGAAGCCCTCCAGTTTCATCATGCAATAAATAAATGTATTTGAGGTTTTGAGATGCTCCCTAGAATTGTTCTGACTGAATTTCTGTTGTTTCTGGTAAAATTCTAAGGGCTTCAACATGAGCAGTTTGACCCATTCTAAGAACTGTAAGGGGTACTACTCCATAGAGTTTCCATTTTTTGTTCTCTAAACCATGTGTAGGAGCCAGAATAAACTGTTGTGTCTACTCAGCCCAAAGAGGCTTGAGAAACCTCTTGTAATGTTTGAAGCTTTAGAAGAGATAAAGCTATTTAGAACACCTAATTTTACAATTTCAGTGAGTGAACCTTTTATGTTTCAGATGTGAGCTCTAAATTACACTATATGGTACTTGATGTTAAAAATTAAACTGAAAGAAGATTTATTAAAAAAAAAAACAGGTGCTAGTGACATTTCAGTGTCAAGAGTATTTCTCTCATTGTCAGGGAATATTAGTAATTTACAGCATTTGCTACCAAAAGGCAGATCAATAAAGATATAAAAGCATTCTCACCATCAGAATTTATATTATGCATGTGATGATTGAGTACTTTGTCATAAATTCAGTCTTTCATCCTGATACATAATTATAGCAAAAGGAACAGTAAAATCCTTGTTATTTATCACGGGATGCTGGTCGAAGACAGGAGACCTATTTAACCTACATATATATATCCCTAGTGCTCAGCGTTTGCTTGTTCCAAAGGGGCAACTATATGTAGTTCTGAAGATAAGGTTATTTGTATCCTGTATGTCCTGTTGAATTAGGTTTGAAAACAGAAATGCTGTTGGCAAAGCTGTCACAGTTTTTTAGTTCATTTTTGCCAACGAGTGACCTGTGGCAGTGGAAGATGAGCCAGCTTGGGAATGGGAAGCAGGGAAGCTTCAGGGAAGCAGGCATATCCCTGCATCATTATTGCAAACATAATTAATGAAACATCTTTTTCTTTTCCACCTTTCTGCTGCTTGTGACTGACCAGTGTCTGCCACAGCTACATGTGGTACAGAGGTGGGAGGAACAGTCAGAGTGATGGATAGGAACAAAGCATTTTAACCAGTTAAAAACAATCTCAGAGATTGTTATTTTTTCTTTCTTCACTGGAAAGTTTCTGACCTAATGTACCTGGCCTAGATGGTCTTGCTTGGCAGTGGCTGTTCTCCCATTTCTCTAAGTAAGGGGGTCAACCCAGTTGGGGTCATGCTCTTGATTTCATTAATCTTCCACTGTGAAACAACCTTCTGGTGGTATAGCTGGGAAACTATGTGGAACACAAAATAAAGAACTCAGAACCTAGAGACCTCCTTCTCCTTACTTAGGAAGAGGATCAAGAGAGTATGACCTTACTCTTTCTCCTCTCCCTCTGGGAAATCTCCATTCTAGATCCCTGGCTGAGCCATCTCTACCTTCAGGACCTAAAGTCCTGTTCGAGACCCTGACAAGCTCTTCTATCCCACTAGGAAAGTCCTGGAAAGAGTCCTCACTGCTAGGTAGCAGGTCCTTGTCCTTGTGCAAGCAGTACTTGGAGGGCAGAGAATAGTGGTAAAGAGCTGTGGAGGAGCAGATGATGGGAAGAGCACTGTGATGGACCAGGGAATGACAGAGAGATAGGGACTGGAGAGATGGCAATGAGGGCTTTATCTAACCATTTGTTGAACGGACTGGAGACTTCATATCTCTCTTGCCCAGAGGCTGTGGTGTGGATTCCCCAGCTCTAATACAGAGTCTAATGTACAGTCATAATTTCTTCCAAATAATAGCCTATGCATCTTCAGTGCATGTAGGTGACAAACAGTGACTAGATGTCTGGTTGGATATTGGGTTTATGAGACAAAATAAGTTCCAGCAATACACTGCCAGCAGATGAGAAATCAGAAAATGTAGCATTCACAAAATATAAAATTGAGGAAAACAAAATACTGGAGATAAATCATAATGTAATTAAGCTGTAAGGGTTGGAGCTGCTTGGTTTCTTTATTTTTAAAGAAAGTACTTTATAGTACTTTCTTTACTGGCCAAATAGATTGTGATAGATCTGATGAAAGAGAATTTCTGAAAGAAATAACTGCTGCTGCTCTACTTAGGTTTGGCTGCAATAGTTAATGATGTTAGTAATTGTTTTCTATTTCTGAACACACAGGAGACAGACCGCTGCTGTTCTTATGAATTCTGTTCTTTCCATTTATTCATTAGTAAATATTAGCTCATGGATGCTGATAAATATCTCTCCTTTTCAGTCGTCTGATTCGCTACTTGGAAAACAGCAGTTTACATTGTTGAGATGTAGCAGTTCCAACAATGTTATCGTCCAAGTGCAAGCAGCCAGTGAATTTTATAGAGGTTGTCTCAGATGGGCCTGTGTGTATGGGAGTCTGCTCTTATCCCCTGCTAATAAATGCTTCATCTTTGCCTGTAATTGTGGCAGAATAAAAACGGTGCTTAGGAGCTTGGCTACGAGGTTGCAGCAAATCGCTACGACCAACCTATGTTTAATGTAGTGACACTAATGAATTCTGAGAATTAATTTTCAGCTAAGAAAGCATGATGGAAGATACTAGAATTTCAAATTAGGTAATGGATTGACTTTCATCAAGGCAAACATGTATAATGTTTGTTTCCTTTTCAATCTCTACTTACTTAGAGTACTTACTACTACTTCCCATTATTTTAGGTCCAAAAGATAGCAGACCAAATACAATCATATTTTCATTATACCTTATCTGAAACCCATCTTGTAGCAGATTTGCTAGTGAATTTGCTCAATGCAAGGTGGTCTCACCACTCTTTTTTTTTAATTTATTTTAAATAATTTCCACTGGCCAAACAAATTGGCTTAATTTGCAGATGCAGCACATTTGTTGGTTTTATATGTAATTGCAGCATGGTTGATGTTTGACAGTGCCTAAGCTGATTGTCCAAATTGGTATTAAACGGATGCTCAAGTGAGCACCTGAAGATATTTTACTTTTCTCCTTTCCTCAGAAACAAATCCTTCAGTGTGGCTGTGTGACTTCTTAGTACTGTTTTTCACTTGTACAATGCATACTCTGATTTCTCTTGGCTGCGTTAAGTAAGAATATTTTCTGATAAGTGACATTATGGAAGCTGTTTTGTTACTGTACTCTTCCTCTTTCAGATGTTATTTTTGCTGGATTTTTGTGTATTACTTCTTGATTTCTGTTTTTTGTGGCCTTTACATGGAATACATTTCCTGACTGAATGTACTGGCAACTTTGGACTCAGGCACCCATATGATTAACTTTTTCACACATTATAGTTCTTTTCAGGGTAGAGGTCAGTAGAAAACACTGTGATAATGCTCATCTTCATGCAGGCTTTAGCCATCGTAAGAGCTGATAATTCTATATTAAACTATTTTCTTCTGAAGAGTAGTGTAGTGTCAATACTGCTTCTAGTGTAGGAGAGGATACCTTACAGAACACCTGCAGTGACACTAGCAGTCTGATGCATCATTTTTCATTAGCACATAGGTAGTGGCCCAAGAATTGTTATTTTACAGGTAACATTGACTAAGAACAGCAGCAGCACGTATTCAGTGTGCACTAGAAGCAACAGAGTTGAAACCACAGTGTGTAGAAACTAAGCATGTAACTATGCCTCAGAATATTTTTGTCTACATAGAGAGGAATTAGGACAAAGGAATATGCACCAAGAAGAGAAACATGATGACTGTCTTTTCAATGTCACATGACAGCTCTCCATCCCACACTTCATCACAACAGGCCTGTGATACACCAAACTGGCACTGAATATCTGAGTATGCACTGACCCCACAGTACGTACTGTGACGAAGCTGCAAGCGGGTACTGGCACTTGAAACATAATAAGGAGTAATTTCTAGAAGTGACTGTGTCAACACTTTTGCTGCTTCAGAGCAAAAGGAGAGTGTATATGCCATACACTCTTCAATTCCTATGGCCTGCCTCATCTTTTTGCTGCTGTGTTCCTAACATGCTGGGAACTTGCCATTTAACTTAATGGATTAAACCAACTTCAGCTTTTCCCTAACTGGAGTAGGAGTACTCACACAAGAAGTTAGACATGAATTTAAGCAGCTGTCCTGCACCCTTACATGGCTGTTAGTTACTAGCTCTCTGCTTTGTTGCAGCGTCTCACTAGCATTCTGAAAGGGCTCTTTTCTTCTGATGTAGACACAAACTTGGCACAATAGTGCTCTGTCTGAGCTTGGAACAGAGACTTTGATTACAGAATCATATAGATGTGTCTATAGTGTGGTCATCTTATGAATTCATGAAGTTTTACTTGTGTTCCAAGTGAAATCCTAGTGACCACAGACTGCAAAAATATCCTACTACTAGAGAATAAAGGCTGCGTATAGATGAAACGATATATAAACTTTGCTAGCTGCAAAGCAAAAGAGTAGCATGTGTGTAAAGTGACTAGTCAGTGGGGGATTGGCAGGAGTATGCAACAGAAGCAAAGGTAATCCTAAAGTATTCTTCAAGACAGCCTCCCTGACAGAACTTACCTATGCTCGTTAAAACACCTGCCAGACTGAAACAGCTAGCATTTCAGACAAATAATAGAGAAGCTAAGAACTTTTTTCCCTAAAATGTTTTCCTTCTATCTCTTCTTGTTGGGCTTCCTTAATGAATGCAGTGTCCTGGACATTTTGATGTTTCACCTAGGGGCCATCTATATGGAATAATTTATCTTTGAGCTTCTGTACCTTCTCCATAGATTGTCCATAGATCCATTTGGAGGTTGTTCTGGAGCTCAGGATAGAATTTATATTAATAACTAAGTACCACCAGGTGAAAGATTTGTATGTTATTCACACTTGTGATAAACACAAGATATTCTGCTGGAACTGTGTAATTTCTTGAAGAGAATCCATTTAAACTCTAATATTGTTATCATCTGAAAAGCAACTGCCATGGCATTAGGGCCTGTTGCGATAGGACAAGGATTAATGGCTTAAACTAAAAGAGGGTAAATTCAGACTAGATCTAAGGAAGAAATTTTTACAGTGAGGGTGCTGAAACACTGGCACAGGTTGCCCAGAGGGGTGGCCGATGCCCCAGCCCTGGAAACATTCAAGGTCAGGCTGGATGAGGCTCTGAGCAACCTGATCTAGTTGAAGATGTCCCTGCTCATTGCAGGGGGGTTGGACTAGATGAACTTTAAAAGGTCCCTTCCAACCCAAACTAGTCTATGATTCTATGACACAGCTTTACTTGGATTCAGTTATATTACTGAAAACTTCCTGATGTAATAAAACTTAGAAGAAAATTTATATATTAACAACATAGCATAAATACTATAAATTTGTAATTATTGTTAGAATGGTAAAAAGCACTAGAACGCATGAGCTTTTCAAACTGAAATCTCCACTTCAGATACTTGCCATCAATCTGTGATTTTGTATACTGCATAGCTTTTGTTGTTCTGTGGGTTTTTTTTCCTCTGCCTTCCTGATTAATGTGACCTTTCTTTTGAAATGCTTTTTTCCTTTTTCTTGGGCAACATATAAATTTAACCAGGATTGGCAGGGACCATATTGTCTGTGTGGCTGTATTGACTTTTAAAAACCATGGATCACAAAAGGAAAAGTATGTGTGGGGAGCGTTGTCAGAATCTGTTGAAGGCTAATGATGGATCTCTTCATGGAGGTGAAGGACTGATATTTATAGCCTTGCACTCAGAGGGATGTAGATAAAACAGGTTCTGTTACTTTAGTCTTTCTATCAGGAGGCTACAGTTCTAGCCTATAGCAAAATTCACCAAAACAGTTACAAAACTGGTAGCACATTTTACAGACTCTGTTTTCTGGACCAGATGTACCAAGAAGAGATTGGGAAAATGGTTTTCAGGAACCTAAATATTAAAGTTATGTTCAAAGATATTTCAGGATCATTTTAAGACCAGACATTAGGCTTCAGTAAAGTGTTTGAGGTGAGGCTAAACTTTAATAATTTTCTAATGTGTTTGGTAGTATTTGAAATCAATTAATGTGTATGATTATTTTTTAGATGTAGTTTAGATTTTGCAAATTGTTATTGATACTGCTAGAATATAAATTATTCTAAAAGGTATTACAGTTTCATTGCATTTTTGGCTAAAAAGGTAATTTTGTGATATTTGGCCCTGCCTAAGGGAGTTCTTTAGGTGTATCACTTAATATCAGGCAATAGGGGATGTAATTGTGAAGTATGTAATACAATGGATCTCATCAAATAAAGTAGTCTTGGGCTATAATTTGCTGCACTGATAGGTGCTACAAGGGAGTTATATACTGAATTGCAGTATTTCTTTTTCACATTCTCAATGTCAATATTATTATTTGAGCAAGATAAACAGATTAATATAAAGAATTAGAGGGTACTTCAAAGTGATCTAATCCTGTTAGATCATTCTTCTGTTTGGACTGTATTTTTTCAGCTTTATTGTACAGAAAGGAATTCAATTTTAATGATGGCTTCCTCAATTTTAAATCTCAATTATATAAATTAGCATGACACTTTATTTTATGCTAATTTAATAGGATGTATCTCTACTCATTATAGATCACCTGTTCCTATCACTGACAGAACTTTAGTACCTGGCTAGCATTTAATTCTGATTCATTAATTTCCCTTCCAGTCTGAATTACATAGGTTTGCAGAATTTTTTATGATTCTTATGCTAACACTTGTCATTGCAATATAGAATATCTACTTGAAACATTAATTTTAAAAACAAAACACTGTATCAAATTGTTCTGACTAGTGTTATATCACAGGTTTCACTTGTTTTTAATAGGCTATATCCTACAGTTCTTAGTCAAACTACCTAATTGGAGAACGGGTAAAAAATTAAAGTGAATTACGTATTGTCTATTCATCTTAGGTTATGTTTAATGTAGATGAACTGTATAGCACTTACAAGATACAATGACATTTTTTCATAGTAAACTAGTTACAGTTAAAAAGAGAGGTCAAATATGCTCAAATTCATAGTCTTTATAGTAGTGTACTTGTAGGGTGAATTGGCTTAAGTATTTTGTGCCAGATTTATTCCAGTGTAGAGGAAGGGTCTTGTCGCATGCTGAGGAACTCAAATTCGTAGAAAAAGAAACTACTGTACAATAACAGGCACACAGTAAGCCGATTCAAATCATGCTGTAATGAGATAACATCATTGCCTGAGACCACTATTTCTCTGTCACAGGTGTCTTATCAAGGATTTTGAAAAGCGTCCTTCAGTCACCCATCTTTTGGAGCATCCATTTATTAAGCAAGTACATGGTAAAGATATGTCTCTGCAGAAACAGCTGGCTGAGCTAATCCAAGAACAGCAGCAGCTAGGCTCCATAGCCAAAACAAGGTACTGTACAACATTATGCTGCAGCCCACCTTCCCCACGCTAATCCTGGAAGAACAAGTTGAAACTTTGAATGCATGATTTACTGTCTCAAATTATTATTAATGCATTGACTAGCAGCAGTATTAGTAATAATGCTGCATGCCATGTGAATGCGAGATACTCGTTTTCCCATTGATACTTTTTAAAGCTAATTTGATCAGTTATAACGCAACCTCCTCCTTAGCCTTCTTTCTCCCACTGAACTCTGTTCTGTATGTATTCACTTTTGGCTCAGTCATGGAGATGCTAATAATTCCAGGATGTTTTGGTTTGTGGAAATACATATTGGCATGATGAAAAATTATATCGTATTTTGGTTGCAGATCTTTAAAAATACAGCTGTGAACAATGAAGTGAGTACTAGAAAATGTTAAGAACAGAACACTTTGAAGTTTGCTCTTTGGTTACATACTATTAGTAAGAAAGGTATTCAGCACTTAAAGTAATTGTTTTATCTGTAGTTTAATAGTAACTGCTATTTTTCTTTCAGCCTAGTAACTAATTTTAAAGTGTGCTTAAAATACTATGAAAGTTCAGCAGCAGCAGTGGGATTTTTTACTTTTGGGGCCGATTGTAAATATGTCTTAGTTTAGTTGTTGTCCAGAGGGTGGCAGAATTTCACTGTTTCAAAAGAGAATTAAATGCAAATGAACACACATTCCCAAGCTCAGCAATCATTCTGTAATATGAATTTTGTCTAGAGTTAGATAAGCTCTGGCCCATTATTATAAACAAACACCTACTAATGTTGATGAAGAAAATTAAATGTCATGATTCATAAGTCATAAACATGTGTATACTTATATGCCGTAAGACTCCGTAGTTTAAATGCTAAAACCCCAAACAAAAATGTACAAGTTAAAATAAAGGAATAGCTGTAAGTACAGTTTCAAGGTGAAGTTGGCTTCTGCGGGTTTATAGTAGTAGATGGGGTTTTTTTCTGGCAAAATATACCAGGAGCTGCTTACTGTGGGTGAGGGCGCTATGCCAGTGTTCCAGTACAAGTTTCTACTTTATCCAGCCTCCTAAGCAGACCTTGCCCATGTAACACCTCACGGATCAGTTGCCTGCAGCTGTGGGTTGGCTGGCCTGAAAGGTATCAGAGTTTTTCCCAGCTGTTAACCAAATAGAAGGTATAGGCAGAGAAATGGTCCTTGTGCTAAGAGGAGCTCTGGAATAGATTCCTCATGGTATTTCAATACATTCTTCTGGGATCTATCTCCATAATGTGGAGTGAGAATGAATCAAGACCAAGACAGCCTTTCTTTCCTCAAGCCTTTCCATATATTAACTGGGAGCGCTGTGACAGACAAGCTTCTACATCCTATGCTTATGTGTGACAGGAATGTAGGAAGGATTTTGCTTCCCAGTACCCCCACTATGAATCAGTGCTCACTTAATGGAGTTTAACTCCTCATCCATCTTAAATATTTTGTTCACCAAGGGTGATAATTTGAAACTTGTATGCAGTAGCACCTGCAGATTGCAGTGGTGAAGGGGGACTCTTGCAATAGTGGATTTAGTCCTAATCTTATCCTCTCTACCAGTCTAAGTTCTGTTGTTGTCCCCGATGCCCCTAAATTTACTTGGCCAACTAGTCCCAGGTTCCCTGTCCCAGGTCATTATCTGACCCGCCTTTCCCATCAGTTTCCATTCACTGTTCATTCTGTTTGTCCTTAAGGCTTTATTTTCCTGTTAGAGTTAGCTTCTTGTGTCTTCTTCCTCTACCATCCAATAGTTTCTGTTCTGATCTCTACCTTCTTCAGCAAGTCCTAGTCCAGGTTCTTCTGTTTTTTCAATTATTTCTGTGTTCTTGATGTTCTTCCTTACATGATAATGTACTCACAGCAGTCATGTTCTTCGTTGTCACTGAATTCACCTTTTCCAGGTCTGTTACAGTTTCTCTTCTAGTCTTAAAGGTCTACTCTCAGCAGACTCTTTGTACCCATCTTGTTCTTTCCTGGACTCTTGGTTTGCTTTTAGCCATGCCTCTGAATTAGGTGGCTTCTTCCTCTGCCAATGAACAATAAGAGAGGAGATACATTAGGCTGCTGGAGAAACAGGTGTCTACTTTCACTTTGAAGCCAATGGGCCCAACTTCTATTAAAGAATGTCTTTCTGATTGTTGTAGCATTGTAAGCACCAGCCCACTTTGATCAGTGCTGAGACCATGCTCAGTGAAGGCAAAAACTTACTGATCATTTACCATTAAAATCTACAAGATACTGTTGAGAATGACAAAGTGCTGATTTTCCAAAGATCTAAAACTTGATCAAATTAGTACAAACTTTAATGAGATTGCAAAAGCATATCCCTGCAAAATACCGAGTCTATGGGCCAGACGGTTAATACTGGACTACAAATGTAAGATTATTACAAGAGAATCAATCACCAGGAGCATCTAATTATAATTTTCCCCAAAGGATAGACATAGTCTCATAATACTAAAGAGCTTTTCCCCCTAGGAAAATCGGTGCCAATTAAAAGCTTTAAAAACTCTGTAATGCATTTATAAAATAATTTTCAATACAGAATCTAACGTGCAGAAGAACACATGACTAGATAGTACCGTAAAAAAAATTTACTGGCATTTATTTGTGGTGATCTGTAAATGTCATCTGAGTATAGTCACCAGTTCAAAGTAAATAGGCCAATTAGACCCCATGTTGAGTAAAACCTTTCTATTATACCATTGTATGTATGTGCATGCCATACATCAGCCAGGGTGTGGCACAGCAGTTTGCACAGAGAGGGCACTGTCACCTAAGGGCTCAGAGGCGAGCTCCAGTAGTGGTCCTCACCCTCCCAGAAGAAACCAAGCTATGGTTTCCATTCGGCCAGATGCCAGCACCAGAAGGCATATGGCAACCCAGACAGAGTTCTCACATAAACGTGCAGCTGTCCAGGTCATGGGCTGCAAGGAGGGCCTGAGGGCAGCAGAGATGATAACTGTGTGAGGTGTGACCAGGTGGATGATCTCAGCCTGGTGGCAGAGCTGGAAGAGGAAGTAGAAAGGTTAAGGAGTATGGGAGTGTGAGGGGCTGACAGACTGGTGGAGCTGCTCTCTACCATCACTGAGACACATGGCTCTGGATGGACACATCACCAGAAGCAGACTCCCCCTACCTGCTCACCACCAGGCAGAAGGGAGGGGTCCTAAGAGATGGGGAGGAATAGAAACAGGTCCCTGCTCAGGGCAGCAGGCAAATCACCCCCCAGCCTACTTCACCTTCCCAGGTACCCCTGTACAATAGGTATGTGGCCCTGGAACCTGAGGGCCAGGAAAATGATATGAACAAAAGTCCATCCAGGTTCCAGGAGTTGCCTACGGAGAGCCAGTCAACCCCACACATCGACCAGCTCTGCCAAGAAAAAAGAAAGGTGGCTGTCATCAGCAACTCCACTCTGAGGGCCTTGATATGCTGACCAGATCCAACCCACAAGGAAGCCTGCTGCCTCCCTGGGGCCCGGGGAACAGATGTTACTGGAAAGCTCGCTTGTCTGGTACAGTCCTCTGATTATTAGCCATTACTGGTTTTCCACGTGGGCAGTGATGAAGTCGAAACAACAAGTCAGAGGGCAATCAAGAGGGACCTCAGAGCCTTGGGGCAACTTGTTGAGGGATCATGAGCTCAAGCAGTGTTTTCTTCTGTCCTGCCAATTGCAGGGAACAATGGTGTGTGTAATCGAAAATCACACAGATCAGTACCTGGCTCTGGGCCTGGTGTCACCAGCTAAATTTTGGGGGTTTTGACCATGAGTCAGTTTACACAGCACCGGGCCTGCTGGCAGCAGACAGCATTCACCTGTCTCAAAGGATTCTAAATCAGGAATTAGCAGGGCTCATTGAGAGCTTTAAACTAGATTCAAAGGGGGAAGGGAATAAAACCAGACTTGTTAGAGATGAGCCTGGGGGCAGCATGACAGTGTTGGAGGACCTGCAGGTGCTAGTGAACAATCAGCTGAACATGAGCCAACAGTGTGCCCAGGTGGCCAAGAAGGCCAAGAGCATCCTGGCTTGTATCCAAAACAATGTGGCCACTGGGACAAGGGAAATGATTGTCCCCCTGTATTTGGCACTGACGAGGCCACACCTCAAATACTGTGTTTAATTTTGGGCCCCTCGCTTCAAGAGGGACATGGAGGTGCTGGAGCGTGTCCTGAGAAAGGCAGCGAAGCTGGTGAAGGGCCTGGAGCACAAGTCTTATGAGAGGCAGGTGAGGGAAATGGGGACTTTTAGCCTGAGAGGAGGTGGCTCAGGGGGACACCTTACCACTCTCTACAACTGCCTGAAAGGAGGCTGTAGGCAGGTGGGGTTGGTCTCTTCTCCCAAGTAACAAGTGACAGGACAAGAGGAAACAGCCTCAAGTTACACCCAGGGAGGTTTAGGTTGGCTATTAGGGAAATTCAAAGATCTTTTCCAACCTAAATGATTCTATGCTTTTTCTGTTTATTGATGTGCCCATGACAGGTACAGTGAAATGTGCATTAATTCCCTGATGTTCAGAGATAAAGAAAAGTAGATGTCCTTTTCAGGAATATAGCAACACTACCGATCAATAATTTAAAAGGTAAATAAAAAAAATGTTCTAAGATCACAGGCTGAACATTTCCAGAAACTTGGGAAGCCAGCAGGGTGCTGGTGTTAACAGTGCTTCTACTGTGAGGGAACTCAGGGAGCCACTGGTGATGACAACTGATCAGGAGGTATCTGGGTTTTGGCTTATTTGAAAGTCTTCCAGCATCGATGCTTTGCATTTGCATCTTTTCCTTCTTTTCTGAGTCAGCACCAGTGGTTTTTTTAATAGGATTCTCTTTCCAATTAAGCCATGACAGTTTTCCCTATTTTGGGTCATTTCTTAAGGTCATTGTGCCTGAAAGCAAGCCTGCAGACTAGAAAGTCAGTATTACTGGTTTAGATGGTGTGATGGAGACATGTGGAGAGTCAATCTATCAACTCACCGCCACTGAGAAGGAGAGAACTGGCTTCTTTTTCTCATTCTCCCATAGTTCCCAGGAACAAGCTCATGATGCTGTTTTTATTACAGCTCCAATGATTGTCAAAACCTCCTGAGCTAGAACTTCTATAGTAAGAGAAAATAACTAAGTTAACACAAACACACAGATAATTTTCTAGTCTGTTAATGACTGCAGAGGGGTGCCTCAACTGATGTAGCTGAGGTAAAGGAGGGAATACTTCACCTGACCAGGAATAAGGAGGAGAGTGGTAGAAAGAAGCAAGCCGTCCCCTTTTGGCAGGATCATCTGGGTCAGCCTCTGGAGTCACAGGCTGAAATGCGTCCTTAATTCACTTTCTTTCATTCTTCATTTATAAACTTCTTTGTATGCAGTGTAGCTAGGCTTAACTTCAGCACAGTTCTTCATACCTCTGAACTGAAGGGGCACTTCATTGTCCTTGCTGGGCTCAGAAGAGCCTACTAACACACACATTTGTCGCTATCATCAGTTTGTTGCTGACAGACGTATTGTTGTCACTTTGTCATGAGATAACTTACCAGAGAGCTTTGTACTGTATTATTTCCTTTAAGTTAGAAATTAATAATAAAAAGAAAAAGTTTATGCTAGTAAAAGATGACTTTTAAAATACAAAGTGGCATTAACAATTGCCCATGCCTTTTTACTGAAAAAGATGCACTTTGAAACTTTTCCACCAGTTTTATTTTTCTCTAAATTATTTTCATCTGTGAGATGCAAATATCTCCTATCCTTACGCAAGTATCTCCTATCCTTATGCAAATAGGTGTTTTCAGTTTCAGAAAAACCCTGCCAGGATACCCCTCTTTTCACACTTGTTACAAGGAAGAAGATTCTTTTTTAATCTGTTGGCACATTTTAGGCTGAAATCCTTGAGTTTTGCCATGGTCTTGAGTGAAACTGAAATTTCAGCATCAGCACTCCACTCCTGCATTGCCTGTTTCTTATACTCTCATGGGGGAAAACTTTGTGAGAAAGTCCAATGTCACAGCTGCATAAGGTTGCGCTCTGGGTATTATCTTTATCTCTTCTCCATATCCCTTTTGTAAGCTATCAGTTAACTATGTGTATGTTTTGTCTGGTTTCTAACAATACCAGGACATATATGCTAATTAACAACAATATGCTTTTCATTAACAGCTTTGCCATAGAAGCAGTTGTATGAAGTTTAATTTTAAGGAATGTATTTGGTACTAAGTAGTCCACTACTTCTATTTTTATAAAAGATCTTTAATCCTTAAAAAATATGTTAGTTCATTAGAACATTGTTTCACGTATATTAGTTCCAGCAATGCTGAATCTTTACCATCTATTCTGAAGTAGAATACATCATTACTTTTTAACACATGGATACTGATTTCTAGTTCATCTTGGGAGCCAGAGCACTCTTATTCCCATCAATGTATAGCTGCCTCTAGGCAGGAAGCTTTTCTTAAAATCAGAGAGGATGCTGGGGTTTTGTTTAGGTTTTTTTTAATTGCTTTATCAATCCTGTACTCTCACAAGGAATGTGAAATACTTTCAGGGTATTCAAATAGTGTCCTACATAATAACATTATAAGAACAAGAAATTTAATTAATTCCTAAAGACTTGCACCTCATGTAGCGTTAAATTGCAGAACTGGAAAAAAGCAGGAATCTTAAGTTACAGTAAGGTATGGACAACAGAACATGCAAACATTGGTTAGGAATGACAAGCAGAATTATAGAAATGTTTTTAGTACAGTAATAATAACTGACTGTTGATAAAGACTTTGTGGCTAATTCTGTATTCTCTAAGTAAAGAAGGGTACGCAAGTCAAGTTGATAGTAATCTTGCTGTATTTCAGGGATAAGTTCTTTGAGATAGAGATTAATGCAATTGCATGTCAGTAAAATACCAAGAATGTTTAAACACCTTCTGAATTATAATTCAAAAACATGGTAGAGGTTTGTGGGTTTTTTTCCTCATTCTCTCTCTGATTTACTGTGTGACCTCAGTTTTATCACTTACCCTCAATATTTCTCTGTTTTTCCACTTATGAAATGGCTATTAATAGCTTCACTTAATACATTATTCCTACAAAAAATAGGTAGCAGTTTGTCTGAGGCAAGAACTTTTCTTGTTTTTTACTTGTTCTATAAAGCTGTACTGTACCTTTGGTCACAGTAAACTTGTTAATGAAAAGAAATGCATAATGCCTGAAGCTCTAGCTATTTTTTCTTTCATTCTTTCTGCCATAGAGTCTGGGAAGACTCTAGGCAAAGATACATTACACATTATGGATATTGTTAATTCTCACTTAACAGTAAGCATTTGCTCTGTTTGTGTAGATTATATTTTTGTTAAACAGTGTTTGTGTTTGATAATCCATAAAGGCATTATAAGAGAGAGCTGCTCACTTTCCAAATATGCCTTTTGATCTCCTGAACTCATTGGTGTGGTCAGTTGCTTTTTTGATTCATTGTACAAGAGGTTCCAACATCCAGGCTGATTGCCAGCCTGCTGGAGGAAGAAGTCAGAAGGGATTTAATCTGTTTCCTAATATTTCTCAATGTTAAATGACTCTTTGTGCTGTCTACATTGGTAAAATATACTGCAAAAGTGGGCATGTTCTCTGGAGTTTGTTTATAAATATCAAATATTATTACTGGGGTTTTGTCCTTGTCAGGGATTAATCTAAACCTGGCAAAGCTGGCAGCTGGTTCAGTCTTGAAAAAGTTGAAAAACATATGTCAAAACTTCCAAAGTCCTTTAAGCTAGGTGGGATCTCAAGTTCCATAAATAACATTTAAAAATACCATGGAGCTTGTCATGGAGACATTTAAAAGGGAAACTCAAATTTGAAGCCCCAATATTCTGTATAATGTCCCAGCTCTCCTTGCATAAATTTTGATGATAAAAACTTGCATCCTTTAGGAAGACTTTCTCAAAAAAGTAATCTTTCCATTTTATTCCATTAAAAAAAAAAAAACAAGATGTAAAATGACTTAGTGGCTTGTGAGTAGAAGTAATGGAAAACTGGAGGAAAACTGTACCAATGATCAGCAGAAGAGAATGTAATGAAAATATTCTGGGGTTTTTTTCCCCCTTTGAATGTACAACAATTAAGGAATTACCTATTTATGAATCACCTTAAAATAACAGGCTGCTCTATCCACTACAGAATGCAGAAGAAAAATCTAAAAAAGCAAAGTCACAACGGCATGTGAGATGGAGAAATTCAAATGTAATAGTAGATCTATTAACTGCCTTTTGGCTATGGTGGAGGGGCAGAACATCAAGGAGGAAAATAGATTATTGAAAGCTTAGAAATTGGAAAAGGAAAGAAGATTCTTCATAGAATGCATTCTAAAACTTTTGCCCTTGCTAACATACATAAGCTGTCTTTCAAAATTTTATATACTGTGGGTTCCCCTGTGGCATTTGGCTGTTCTTTAGGGGGAGTTAATGTGGGGCAGCTATATGAAATGCAGTAGATAAGTCTATAATAATTTTGAAGAAACAAAAATATTTAGTAATCACCAGTTGCCATCTATGTTTATTTTGTTAGCCCTGTCAAATGTCACAATACCTGAAGCTGAGCAAAACTATGGTCTTCTGTATTTCAAGTGATTAATAACTTCTGGCCTGAAATTTTGGTAACTGATTTGATGTTTGAGAGTTAATGTTGATCAAGTATCAAATGGTTTTGGTTATATGGTTCAAAGTGGCAGTTTCCCAGTTATTAGCAGCTTTGAAGATGCCAAGGCCAGGTGTGTCTCATTCTTCTCTGGGATGTTTTCTTACAGACTAGGTAGTTAATGTTCCTGTCTCTAAGTAGGCTTCTTCATAGGAATCAAGCAGAAAAGGTCTACCAACCTCGTTTCAGTTTTTAAGAGAACAAAAGAACTTCAGTGTTTGCATGAATAAGGTTTTAAACAAGTTTACTGTAGACAGTAAAGAGATCAGAGTTTATTGGTTTGGGTCATGCTGGGTCAGCGTACTACTGCTGGTCACCATTTAGAAGTTTGTTTCTGTAATGGGGAACAGACAGTTGTGAAACCTTGCATTCATCAGTAAGAATCAAACTTGAAGAAGTTGGGGGCGGGGGGGAGGGCGGGGAGGGAAGCAAAAAGGAAGAAAAGTAAAAAGAATCTAAGCATCAAATACTTTGGGAAGGGCAGGTATGTTCAGGTTACCTTGTCAGATACTGGGATGAGACTATGGTAGCTTGGCAGCTTCCCCCTTCTTCTTAGCCAGCTGGATTACAGCAGCATTCCATCCAAGGAAGTACTTCTTACAACCACACATCTAGCTTCTCTGCCAGCTCACATTTAGTTTTGAAAGCAATTAACTGCAAGGAACTTGATTGCATCCAGCCAGTAATTTCCTTTGGACTCAGAGATAATAACAGAAACAGAACCAGAAATAATCCTCTGATGCTATACACAATGTAATTTAATGCAATTCTTCTAGCCTTCCTCTATATGAATATTAGGCAAATGAGTTTAAAACTTTTTTCCTTTTTTTTTTTCTTTTTTCTTTTTTCTTTTTCTTTTTTTTAATTGCAAAGCTACCGTGGCCTCCAAAAGTGATCCTTGGTCTGATTATAGTGTATATATTTTTACTGGAGGTTACACAGATTTTCGTTATAGCTGCAGCATTTATATTTTAATTAAAGCTGTGTCAGTGTTTCTATTATGACCTTGCTTCAACAAATTACTCCAGGCTGAAACTTGATGTAGAGGAGCAAAATTCACTCTTTGCAATGCCCAGGAAATAGGCTGAGTTTCTCTGTGTGGCAGTAGCACATTCTTCACTCTTTCTCATTGTGTTGAGTATTTTTCTTGTAAATCTCGGTTTGGGTGTGATTCATTTTGAAATTGGCAATAATGTAAAGAAGAACAAGTACAGAAACAGTTTTTCCTATGTGAGTCCTAGAAAAAAACCCAGTAAATGTAAATACTTAACTGCACCAAGAGGCCAAAGTAAAAGCATTCATAAAAGAATGTTAGGGGTGGAGGTGAAGGGAGGAGAGAGAGAGAAGATACATCAGAGGGAAGCTTCCCAATGAACATAAAAATTTATGGTCTGCTTTCATCCTCTGGTTGGACCTGCCAGCAAGGTGACTTTTTGGTCTAGAAGTCTATGTGGTCCATCTAGCTTTTCCTTCCCCATCATCAGCTTGATAGCAGGGTCATATGACCGTATAGCTATTTACAACGCATTTCTATTACTGTGACTGCTGTCTAGTAAAAAAGAGGTTATTTTCTTTCAAACTGTCTCATCCCCACAAGTCGAACAAATGAATGCTTCCCACCCTCTTCATGAAATTGTTCTCCTGAGGGAGAAATGCTTCTCACCTTTTGCTCCTCCTCCAGAATCCAAGAAAACTCTGTCTCTCCCAGCTATTCCTGCCTGATAAAAAGGCAAAGCGAGGGTGGTTGGGAGGATAGAACCTTCTTCAACAGACAGTGCTCATCACTGGAGTGCTGGAATAATTCTAATGCTGTTTTCAGATTTTATAAACTTAGGTACCTTGAGTGACTACCCCTTTATGCCACTTCTGTCAGTGAAGAGACTACATCCTCCAGGGGATGATTCAGAACATTGCTGGAACCTTAAGGCAAATAATATCTTTGATTTTCCTTTTTCTTAGAGTTTGTACATTTTTTATGTCATCAGAAAGGAAGAGTAATTGAAAAAATGGCTGATAATTCTACTTTTTATGCAAAAAAAATACCAACATTTATTTCCCCAATTAAAAGCATTTTCTTCTGCTTTTAAAGATTTTTTTAAAATATATTTTAAAAGCAGATTGTATTTCTGATGTAAAATTGTGGAAATAATTAAAGGTTACTGCCTGTATTCTTCCTTCCCACTCTATCAATGTATCTGTAGGACATAGGGTCAGTAGAAGACTGATGAGGCCAGCAGATTTGAAGCTAATGTGATGTTATGCTCCTAATATCCTCTTCCTAATCATGTACTTAGGAAAATGAGTTAAGCACAAGGAGATGTATGCACAGAGGTATATATGTTTCACTTACATTTAACTAAAACCAGTACCATACTTTATTTACATAGTGTTAAAATAACCCACAACCTTTTCCAATAAAAAACCCGATTTGCTTATCACTTAAAGAGAACAAACAGCAGAAGTTTAATACAGTCAGATAACAGATTAGTTTATAAAGCCATTCTGCAGTTAGAGATGCTTAAGTTTGAATGTGCCCTCTTCCCCTTCCTCCCTGCACCTCTGGTAGATACATCCGTAGTTGGAGCTTGTTGCAATGTAATATTGTGGCTGTGATGGTTTGCTTGAGGAAGGAAAAGCTTCACAGATGAGTTATGTTGGCTATAATGCCTAGCCATTGTTTTGTTAGTTACATCTGCATGAAGTAAAGCAACTGATAAAATATTTGCTTCATTTGTAGACTGAGGGGTGCTCCCATCTCTTATATTATTTACAACAGCATTTTTCTCTGCAGTGAAGTAAGAGGTTGACTGGTTTGAAATGGAAACAATTAGAAAAAACAGTAGTACATCAGGCTACTCACATGCATTCCTACTCCTTTGAGGATCTGGCTTGTCAGCAAAGTATAATGTTCTTGAATATAGTGACTGCTTAAAAAAAAAAAGACAAAAAGAACTCACAACTCTACCACCTACTCAAAGATCTGAAAATGGAAAATTTAATTTAATGGAACTTTAAACAAATTTACACAATCACCATGTTGCTCACTGGAAATAATACCCACTGTAACAATTTTTCTTTCATAGCTTCCTGTTTATGCTCTCCTTTAATTTCTTCATATGTATAACATCAAGCAGATTATCTTCTCTGGGAATGTAGGATATAAAATGTAAGTGAGACTGCCAGTGAAACCTGCTATGTTCCCACTATTTTATTTCATAACTGACAAAACAGTTTGCACAGTTTTATTTAGTTACAATTCAAATAAACCATTACAGAATAGTTTTCCAGGACTCATTGAGAAGACAAAGGTAAATAAGGGAAATGAATAAAAACAGACATAAAAAAATCAGAAACTTTAAATGTGTTTCACAAATATCAGTGAAGCTGTACTCTTAGCTAACACTCTTCCTTCCTCTTTGTTAGAGGGTTGCCATGCAGTAATTCTTCTGATGATATAATATATAATGGCTCTTGGATATGACAACATTCTTTTTACTGAATGAAAGCTGACTGGCTTCAAGTGTAGAGATGTACATAAAGAGAAAAAAAGCAAAAGCCTCAATGCTCATATTTGAAACAGGATTCCATGACTATATGAAGATATGATTAAAGAAAAAAAGACCTGCTACATCTTCATGTTAACCTTCATCATTATAGATAAACAGTGTTTCCTGCCAAGTCACAGTACCATTCTGTTGGTGCTTGATATAATATTAGCATTGTTTTGGTATGTGTGATCATGTGATTCCTACTTTCTACATGGCAACCAATACAGAAACAGTCTGTCAAGGACTGTCATTGAGGCTCAATGCTGAGTGTTACCCAGCAGGATGCAGACTGTATCTCGGTGGGTGTCCTTCTACTATGCTTTGATTATATTTGTTGTAAAGAAAAGCCCAGTTGTGCTTACAGCATTCATATTTCACCCCCTTGGCAGAAGACATACTACAGTCTCTTGATTTGTCCCTGTTTCAACTAGATGTGTTGTTTAAAAACATATACACAGCATTTTCAAAGATTCTTTCAGTGTAATCTGATTATAAAGGGGTTATGTGACAGTTTGTCTCTGCCGTGTGGCTTAAATCTCTGAGGACAAGCTGAGTGAACATCCATACAATTTAGAGTCTGATGGCAGCTGTGGCTCAAAAATGTTGTTTTGGGCCAGATCTAGGGTCATCTGAGGCGGCACTTTGGCATACACCAAGGTAACAGAAGTATTTTATACTACTTGTTGCTTCTTGTAAGTTCGTTAGATGACAATACTACAGGTTGAGTATGTGGGGGGAAAGATTTAATTAAACAGAGTGGTAGTTTATTCACTTAGAACGAGAAGGGAAGGGAAGAGAGGGATAATTCTTTTATACTGTGTGAGTGGGGAGTAGTAAGTCTACAGATAAATCTTCTAATCTGAGCACTGATAAATAGATAGGGTTATATATTGTGAAAGAGAAAACAGATATTACACTGGACAGCAAGCTGACCCATTGCTTTTATAAGAGGATATTTCAAGCAAAAATATGTATTTCAAGGAGTGTGTCTGTGTTTTCCGCATGACAAAAACACTCACCCATGACTTCCCGTTGCCTCTTAGTGTCTGCTGTCTTTGATACAGTTTTATAACACTCGTGCTCTACTAACAAACTTCTAGGCATGAACGAATACATACTAGAAGACCTTACCATGTGGATGAAGCTGATAAATACTCTCTAGATGACGATCTGGTAAATCTAGAAGTTCTAGATGAGGTACTGTACTGTCTGAGTAGCAGTTTCTGACAATTGTGCCTCACGTTATGCCTGTTTCTGCTTTTTAGGCTTCTTTTAACAGAATAAGAAGAGTTCCTTCTTGCAAGCTTTTGTCTCACCACGGCAAAGGAATTGTCACGTGACTGATCTGCTATCATCACTTCATTAATATTCTATATAGTGACATAAAAGCAGTAGCAGTGAATCCTATTATGCTGAAGAATTTAATTATGAGTGATGCTAGTTTAAATTATTTTGTGAGTTTCTTAAAATGTGAAGTTTAGTCATGAGGATGTAGATTTAAGTGATTTTTCCTAAAATTGATGAATGTATATGGAGTAATACAGTATCTACAGCTTCTTGATAAAAAGTGATAAAACAGTATCAGTTGCATATTTCACTATATCACCTATATGCAGAATATCTATACATTTTTGTTTTGATGATCCTTAAATTGCATGCCAGCAAGAAAAAACCGTACTACTAAATTGTGCTAGTGTCCTGTTTAAAACAGTCTCTTACAACCGCTTAAAATTTAATCCTTGAAAAATTATTATCCTTGTTTCATGGTCAAATAAAAATTTAAATGGAAATGTACTATGAAGTGCAAAAATAATGTGCATGGCCATTTTCTCTTCAGAAGGTTTCTCTTCAACCTGCTTCTTAGGCTGGTATAAAAATATGTACCAGTCTGGGAATAGGAGTTGCCATTTAACAGTTCTATGGCATTAGCAAGGATTTTGAAAATATTTGTTTGGTTTTATGGTGTTGGCATTTGAAAAATAATTAGTAACACTTATAATAAGTATTTCTTAATCAGTATTCTCAGTGTATTTACAAAAATCTTCCTAACTGGGAAAATACCATTTAACTATCAAACTTTTTGTAATCTTCTCAGGATACAATTATTCATCAGCTGCAGAAACGCTATGCTGACTTACAAATTTATACTTATGTTGGAGACATTTTAATAGCCTTAAACCCCTTCCAGAATCTCAGCATTTATTCTCCCCAGGTAAGAGATTCCAAGCTGTGGACAGTACACTCAGATTTTATATTACCACCACTGGTTAAAATACTTAAGTGACGTTGAAACCTGAGAGCACAGACTAAAGCCCAGCCTTTTCTTCTTCCAGAAATTTGTGGCTATAAATATTTTCCTTTTTTTTTTTTCTTTTTTTTTTTTTTTTAATTTGGTCTCATCATTTGATTTCATTCCTTTCTGCTTTGTGGCACAAATTCCAAGTGAGGGATGAAGATTACCCCAGCCACAGCTGTGCATCTTGTCTGGCATTTAGTGCTTTTTTCTGGGAAACAGGAGATGGTTATATGAACCTCCTTATGCTGCGGCTGTTGCTTCCTGAAGAATTGCTCTAACTATTGGTTAATTACATGTCCTGTGCCATCAGCTGCTACTTAAAAGGAACAAGTGAATCGAACGCTGTAAAGATAGAGGCAGCGTAATTCCCTACAAGTACAAAGAGGTGGAGGCATAAATCTTAGTATCCATGGATGCCTAAATTGGTAGGCAAATTGCAGGTAGAGGGGCCAGATTTCAGATTCACTGTTATCTTTTAAGGTTTTTTTTCTATAGGTTGGGTATTTCCTTGGTTGAATGTTTGTGTTTGAAATTCAGTTCCTTGTGATACAGTTCTCTTTAGTGTCTAGTGTGGGAAATGTTGGAGTGCATTTTAGTTGTTGGAATTTGTAATCTGGAAGTTGGACAGAGCAAAGAATTACCACTTTTCTTCCAGGCGATTCAGTGGAAATTCTGTGGTAAAACAGGCAACTACCTTCTGTTGAGCAGGCAGAAGATAGTCACTATCCTCTTTTCAGTTCTTAATTCTATAGCTAAGTTTTGTATTTTTACTATGTGTGTTCTTTTTTAAATGTAGTTCTCCAAGCTTTACCATGGTGTGAAGCGTTCATCAAACCCCCCCCACATATTTGCCTCTGCGGATGCTGCCTACCAAAGTATGGTTACGTTCAGCAAAGATCAGGTAAGAATCTGTTCATTTTTTTGAGATCTTATATTAATCATACTGCCGCTATGCTACATTAATATGCTACATATTAATCATATGCTGCTATGTACAGCTAATGTTCTGTTATGTTGTACTTCAGGAAATTTTTTCTGTAAGCCTTTTTTTCCTGCATCAGGAAAACCAGAGTAGAAATCTAGTCAAGTTTGGGAATTCTGAAGAGAACACAGTGGCATAAAAGAGACTAAAAGTTCAGATAAGATGATAGGGTTACCTGACCAATGTGGTTTCCTGGACACCCATGAAGTCCTAGCAGTTGACACCAGCTGCAGATTGTTGCTGCACACTTTTGATTCCAGCTTGTCTAGCACTAGGTATTGTAATAATTTACACCTGTGTAAGATAGGAGGGTCTCAGTGCCATAACAGATTAACAGAGTTTGAATGACTTTTCATTGCATGAAGACTTTATCGAGCAGTGGATAATCGATTCCTTTAACTACAAGTCACAAAAAATAGGAACAATTAATTCATTTTTTTAGTAAAATATATTAAGGATAGGTCTAATATAAATGTAATAAGAACACAAATCCAATTATATAGCAATGTTTTTAATGAGAATGAAATACCATGCTGTAGAAGCTAGATTTCTTTTTATTGCATTATCAAGATTGTAACTTTGTAGTCTTTCTAATTTTACATGTGGTATGTACATTAATATTGAGGGCTAATAATTATTTTTATTTATAAAATCCTCCTGATTTTACCCAGCACATCACACAATAATTCATAGAAAATGCTTTTTTAAAATCAAAAAGCAGAATAAAATAATAAAAAACCTGCAATTAGAAAACATCAAGCAAAGACAACAAATAAAAGGGACACTGAAGGTGAAGAAAACAGTTCTACTGAGTATGTGGAAGTACAGTGACCTTAGATGACTAGTACTTTTTTAATGACTTATATGCTCTTTGATTGGAGGCATTAAAGAAAACAAGTATTCTTGTAGAATAAGTTATGTGAGACCTTAGTTGGGGAAAAAATAGTTTTGACATAAGCCTGTCAGGCTAACCTTGTACATCTTTAATCCTGTGACTTTTATACCTGTTTAAGAAGTAATTTGCATTTAGATCTAAATCAGTTTCTTATTTTCTGTTTGCAAAGGATTACAGGCACATGTCTGTTTGTATTACCTGGCTAATGTTATGTTGGTTCTTCAGGTAAAGGTGCATTAGATAAGTACTGTAACCAGATTAAAAATTGATTCTATTTTATCCATTGAGCTTTCCCATGTATTTTCCTGTGAAGCCTGAAAATTTACTCCAGGTCTAAATACTCATGAAGCTAAGGTCAAGGTCTGGCCAATTCTACAAGAGTTTTAGGAGTTCTAGAAGAATTTGTGGATTTTAACTGTATAAACTATTGCACACAACTTCTTTTCTTTGCACACAAAGACCACTAAGTTAGTTATCATAACCCTGTAAATCCATCGAGTTATCTGTTTCCAAGAAGAACAAAAATACCCAACAAGAAGGAAATAAATGAGATGCAAATATCATATTATACACATTATATAGAGTCAATCTGTGCACCTGCTATCAGATGCCACAAGACAGCACCAAAGAAATGCTACATCTTTCAGACCTTTTCACAAAGCTCAGTTCTATATGAGTGTCATTGCACCAAGTATTTTAGGACCTTGTATCTTCTCCCAGCCAAGAATCTTGTAGGTTCACAGTGTGGTGCAAATAATTTTCAGGTGTTTGCATAAAACCACGTGAATCTATCCAACTGCTCAGTGTTAACATTTTAATTATATGTCATTGATACTGTACCTGAAGTAGACTAATGTACTGGTGATCTGTAGAGAATGTGAAAAAATGGGAAAATAATAAACGCTGTTAGAATTCTTACTTGCTATGACCTTAAGTGTTCACGCTTGAGTGTTCAGGTGTGAACTGGCCTTCAAGGTGTACTGACTTTCTGCTTCTTGTCCATGAAGCCTAACAGCGGAGAGAATACCAAGTGATTTAGACTATTCTAGCTAATCCCTGAGTCTGGAAGCCATTTGGAAAGCCTATAAAATACCATGTGTTAAGGACTGCTGACTCGGAAAGAAGATGGATACGTTCTCCCAGAATTATCCAATGAACAGATGCATATTTTTCTGAAATGTTTAGATGCTAGTTTTCTGTTCCAGCTTCAGTATCAGCATCACCTACAGAGTAACCTCTCTATGCAGCAGCAATTTTTTAAGATTATTTTTAAAGTCACGAGCAGACTTTTGGTCAGTGTATTGAATACAGCTGTACCCTGTGTTTCATGTTAATTCATATGAAGTCAATGCAGTGAGCTTAGATGCACTGTTGAATTATGTCACGTCAACTGAATTGTGGCAGGTTTTGGAGTTTTAAGCATTTTAAACAAGCTGCATATGTGCATAGCATGTGTTAGCCTGTAGACATGGTCACTTGTTTATGTGTCTTAGCCCTTAGAAATTCAATCACTGCTTCACACATATGCACATTGCTATCAGGCATTTTGAGACTCATTTTAGTAATCCAGGGAATAAATTATTACACTGAGCCTTTGCTTATCTTTCCTTTCAGAATGGAGTTGAGGGAGTTGACCCTTGAAGTATTTTTTAGACTTGGTACTAAACATTAAATAACAGATAAGAGTATATAGCTGAAATTGACCATGTGGTGAGCTGTGAACTTTAACTGTTTTGGCTTGTGTGTTCAGTGCATTATCATCAGTGGGGAAAGTGGTGCTGGAAAGACAGAAAGTGCCCATCTGATCGTCCAACATTTGACCTTCTTGGGAAAGGTATTTCTTAGTCTATCATGTAAAACTATGAACAAATCCTCCCAACCCAACCCCCAATTACCACTTTATTTAATTTTCAATACTTAAAGCTGTTTATGTGAATTGTCTCGCTTGAGTTAGAGATGGAGTAATCATGTATGTGAGAGTATTGAATGAAGATAATAAGATTATGACCAACACCAAGCCATTCAATATTTTTTTAAAGAGAAAGTGCCAGATCCTGAGTGTTCAGTGCCTGTAGTTATCTACAGTGTTTATCACATATACTGTTGTTCTTTTGTACAATAACGAATTAAGATCTTGCCATGGCTATAATTTTAGAAGCTCTTATACATCATATGTTGTAAGTGATGCTGTTGTGCAAAGTGATGGGAAAATCAAGTGTGTAAGGTTAACCTTAAGTAGATGGGTTTAGTTTTTGATGTTTTGGTACTCTGATTATATGACACCTCAGAGGCAGAACAATTGCAGGGAAAGAATAATCTGGGTTTTCCTACCTGTGGGAGAATTCCTCATCAATTTGTTGGTACTGGTTTTGTATAAGTAGAAAGGTTAACACAGTATCTTAGTCCATACAAGTATGAGAAAGGGATGCTATGCTTCTGAAGCAAGAATTGGATTGTGGGTAAGCAATATATACTTTTAATGATCCTTCTGATCTTTTATCTGTTTCATCAAGGCAAATAACCGTGCTTTGCGTGAGAAAATTCTTCAGGTGAATCCTCTGGTTGAAGCATTTGGGAATGCCTGCACTGCCATCAATGACAACTCAAGTCGCTTTGGAAAATATCTGGAAATGATGTTTACACCCACAGGAGCCGTAATGGGGGCAAAGATTTCTGAATATCTACTTGAAAAATCAAGGGTCATAAAACAAGCTGTGTAGGTATATTAATTGTCTGTCCTTTCACATTTATATAATGTTTAAATTCAGTTCTCCAAAATTCTTTATTTTTAAATGCTTTTGTGTCTTCTGCTAAAGCTGTGATCACTGATACAGTACTATGATAGCAAGAATAGTCAGTTTGGTTCGTTTGGAGTGGAAGCCAGAGCTGCTTCATTCTTTGGAGAAATATTGTGGTTGGCTGGGTTTTCCGTGTTTGCAGTTGCTGATCCTACACCATTAAAACAAGTGGGAGATTTGCTACCTACTTCAGTGAGCTTATGATAAGAACTTCTACTTTTACATTGTACAAGATGACACACGAATAAGCATATGTGCTTTAAATAGATATGTTTTTTTCCAGGGGAGAGAAAAATTTCCATATATTTTATTATATTTATGCTGGCCTTTATCATCAGAAGAAACTTTCTGAATATAGACTTCCTGATAAAAAGCCTCCTAGGTAACTATCACTTGCTTGTTTTAACTGCTTGTTGTAATTAGCTATTGATCAGCTCTTGCTTTCAGTATGATGCCTTAAAATCTCTTAATCCTTCTCCATCCCTTAAGGATCTTTTTTAATTCGCCCAAGCAAAGAAGAGGATGGACAATAAGGCATTATATTATTTGTATTTGTTTGAGAACTTGAACTGTTTAAAAAGAGGAGGAAAAATCAAGCTTGATACTCTGTCATACTTTCAAATCCAGACAATCATCTTATGATTTCTTACTGTAATGCTTCAGTAAGAACCCAGAAGGTGCTTTGGAGTTGTGTTTAAGTGTTTATACTTTGGGTGCGTCTGATCTGTATTGGGTATGGGGATGTGTTTGAAATGTTGCTAACACTAAAATAGATCTTAAAAAAGAATAAGCAAAGTTAGCACAACAGAAGCAAAAACTTCTTATGAATTAGCACCAAATTATATAATTGGAAGATATTGAAATAAATGTTCTTTCGAGTTACTGAGGTACTTGCACTGAAATCACTGGAGGTTGTACTGGCATATCTGCTAGTATGGTGCTTTCTTTCTCCCACTCTATTTAGATACATAGATAATGAAACTGGAAGAGTAATGCATGATATTGTTACTAAAGATTCCTATGGAAGACAATTTGAAGCGATTCAGCACTGCTTTAGAATTATAGGATTCACTGATGAGGTAAGAGATCCAGCTGTTAAACCATTGACCTTTATAAAAAACACCTCCAGTGCTGCCTGTGCTCAGGCTGCCAGATGGTTTTGTGGGTACACACACGTGCCACAGAATCTCTCTTATGACAGAAGTGAACTGTGAAAGCATAACCACACACTTGGAAGCCGAGACCAGCCTGAGGTCTCAGCTGGTACTCAGGCAAGTCCACTCACAATTATGTATCACACTCTTTTCTGTGTCAGTAGGAGCTTGCTTGAATTTGTAGAACTTGGTCTTAGAGCAAGCTACAAGCTTTAATAGCCATTCCAGTGCCTACCTTTTTCTTTCATAGCCTAAATATGATCTACATATCTAATTTAAAATTGCTTCTTGTCATCTTTTACAGGAAGTGTACTCAGTGTACAGAATTCTGACTGGAATCTTAAATACTGGAAATATTGAGTTTGCTGCCATTTCTTCTCAACACCAAACAGATAAAAGTGAGGTTCCCAATCCAGAAGCCTTAGATAATGGTAAATACATTTTAACATTGTCGGTTCTGTAAGTGCGATTTGACTGTATTTGTGGGAATCTCTAACTCGTGGTAACAGTTGAGCAATGCTGGTGATTTCCACTGCATAATCACAGTCATGTATCTTTTTTCCACTGTCTTTTAGCTGCTGCACTACTAAGTATTGGGTCAGAAGAACTTCAAGAGGCCCTAACCTCCCACTGTGTTGTAACACGAGGGGAGACTATTATCCGAACAAACACTGTGGACAAAGCAGCTGACGTGCGAGATGCCATGTCTAAAGCACTTTATGGCCGGCTCTTCAGCTGGATCGTAAATCGTATTAATACGCTGCTCCAGCCAGATAAAAATATATGGCAAGTTACACATCACTGAATTGTGTGTACTTACTGTGCATGTGTCTTTGAGTTCATCCGTTTGTATATTTTTGTATATTTTTGATTTACCAGAAAGGGTGCTGGGTTTATTTTGGCTAAGGCTTCAAAATGGCTTTCATGCTGTGACACTGAATTCTGTTTCCAGGACATTAACCCCAGCATTTTCAAAAAGCTGTGTGGAATTTAGCTACTGAAGTCAATGGAAATTGGGTGGTTAAACTGCTGTGCAGTTCTTTAAAAAGATGTGTCCTATGTAGTGAACATTAAAATCATACTGAAGGCTGGTAAATAATTAGAGTACACTGAAAAACTGTAGTATGTATTCACAGTCCTTTACAGTCCTTCTGCTTTTGTAAGTTAGTAATAAATACAGATCTTGGATTATTATTGTGCTGCTACTTGAGATGTAAGTGATGATTTTTTAATTTTTCCTAATTACAGAAGTGTTCACATTGTGCATCCTTATAATTTCATTGCCTGGTACTGATCTGGCTGCTTTGGACTTTTTGAGCAGATGCAGAGATTTTTAGAAACAAGAAAATGCCTTAGGTGATAGGAAAATGCCTCTGATCCGAGATCTGTACTTGGCACTTCACTATATTATACAGACACATCCTCACCCATACTTGCAGTTCTAGTGTGACTGTAGTATGACTGTACTTGAGCTAGCACATGGGCTTTTCACAGTCCAGCTTGCAGCAGCAACAGACTCGGTAATTGTCATTCAGACTGAGTATAGCAAAAACATAATGTTAAAGCTTGACCCCTTTTGTCCACCTGGAGGAGCAGCCAATAGATTTTATTTGGAGCCTGCCTATTGAAACCACTTGTTTTAATATGGCTGCTAAGTGTCTTGTTACTATGTACCTATGATTCTCCTGCCTTCTTCATGGAAATTTGCAAGAAGCAAGTGGGAAACAAAAGCGTTAATGATGCTGAACAAATGCACAAGTTGCCTCAGGTTCAAACACACTTTTTCTCCTCTTTTTTTTGCAACAGATTGGATCAATTATGCAATCTTAGTTACCATTTTAACTTGATGTTGCCCATGATGAATTTTGTTTGTATTTCATATGCAGCAATGCTGAAAATGGGATGAATGTTGGGATACTAGACATATTCGGATTTGAGAACTTCGCAAGAAATTCCTTTGAACAGCTGTGCATAAATATTGCTAATGAACAGATCCAGTTTTATTTCAATCAACATATCTTTGCACTTGAGCAGGTAACTTCAACTCTGATGAGCTCTAGTTGAATCAGCCATCCTGAACCATAGATCATATTCAGGAGTACATTATAAACTATGAAGTGGGTATGTTATTTAAATGCAAGATAATGACATCTTTCAGTTGAAGTTTTGTGAACAGTGTTGCTGGGACCTATAGAGTATTGCTGGGCTTCATAAGCGTCCTACTAATGATGTTGCTTTTACTGGTTCAGTGTTAAATTTGTGCTGGTGACTTTGTAGATGGAATATCAGAGTGAGGGAATTGATGCTACTACAGTGGAGTATGAGGACAACCGTCCACTTCTAGATATGTTCCTCCAGAAACCTATGGGTCTCCTGTCTCTACTAGATGAAGAAAGTAGATTTCCTCAGGCAACAGACCTAACTTTAGTTGGTATGTGCAAACAAAACTCCTGGGGAATAACAAATATATTTTGAGAGGGTGGAATGACATCCTGAGTAAATTTTTACTAGCCTAGTTGTCCTGCTGAGGTTGTGCCATTTCATTTGACATTTTAAGTATAATTTTCATTATGCTTCTTAATTTTTCTTTTCTTAGTGTTTTCTGGGGTTTTGTATTGCAAAAGTTATCTTACATGTTAGGTGTCAAGGGCTTATTGTCTTTCTAGTGTTACAAGACAATAACCTGTGTTTTGTCCCTATATGTAAAGTACATTGAGCAGCATTTATCCCCATTTATTGAAGGGAAGGCTGAGAAATAGTAGAATCTTGTATCTGGGACCACCCTGTGAGCAGAATTAGTGTTGAGAGTAAAATTTAGATCTCCCAGGCTCCTAGGCCCATGTTTATCCAATTAGAAAATACTGCTTCACTCCAGATTATCTCATCATAAATAGAAAGTGTGTGCTATTTCTGGTGTGCCATCTGGCTGAATATTTCCCCTCCTTTATGCATATTTTACATATATTTTAACAAATCTTGGTGCCAACTTTAAAATGTGCAGCATATGCCATGTTTAAAACTGTTGTCTTGCTTTTATTTAATAGAGCTATGTTTTTCCCGGCAATATGAAACAGGGAGTTTCAGTTCCTTCAATGGAATGTGCAGCAGAAACTCAAACTGTTAGTCAGAGAGAAATAACGGCTGCCTGTTAAATTGCACAATATATCTACAAGACTTTTCACTCTACTAGGCTGAATTGAAAGTTAAATTTAGGTCACAGATAGAATGAGTACTATGGTTTCTTCCAGTCCTCATTTCTGTACTAAAGCTATGTGCCTCTCTGTGGGTCCTATAAATCAGTTAATACTGAATATTGAATTTAGGCTTCCACAGAGGCGCTTTCCTTGGTCCAGTGTCAATCATTCTTACTGCTGATCTGTACACAGTACAGCAGGATCCCTCAAGGAGACAGCAAAGTGGGGTATTTTGCCCTCTCCAGCTGTGCCAGACAATCATTAATTCCACCACCCTCCCACCCACCCACCCCCTTAAATTCCAAACTTAGTTCTTTTTGCTTTAAATAGAGGCCTGATTAAACATTAATAGAAAGAAAAACCTAATACAATATATTAATGGGTTCTAACATTAGAAAAAAGTTTTGATAATATTTTCTGACCTACACAACATGACAAAGAATTTTATCTATTGATTCTGGCCTCAGGTCTCTAGTTGCTTGTTCAGATAAAAAATACAATAGCAAGTTTTACAGTATCAGCACTGATTTAATTACAAAATATTAGAGAGCATACAAAATATCACAGGGCATAAAAGACATTTTTCTTACAAAATGATGTTTCTTCTCCTGTCAGCTCTTTAGAGGTAGTAATGGGAAGCAGAAAGCCTCTTTAGAAGAGATTTTAGATAGAAGTCTCTTTTTCTGTAGGAGTCCAAAGGTAAATGAGAGGTGGTCCCAGCCTGAAGATATTAACATATACTTAAAACATGATGCATAGAGTTAAATGAATGGGGAAAGCAAGATAGGGTAAATACAAATAATGGGCATTTATGCAAGCAGGATATACACACAGCTTTGAATGTACTTAATTGAAATAAATCCACCCCAACCCCATATATACATGTAAGCAAATTCATAGCAAAATGTGAGAACTCATCACACCCTCTTATTGGCCCCCTTACTTGATAGCTTTCCATGCACAAATGCACAAAACTATCCGCAAACAGTGGGATTTGAAAGACAGTCTTCCCAGGCTAGTTTAGAATAAGCTGTTCCATGCAGAAGTGGCAGCTTGGAAGAAAGCACAGAGAAGCTGGCACACAGCTATTTCTGAGCAATGTGGTAATATATGTGTTTATTGTAGTTCTGGCTTCTTGAGCAGCAAACTGTCCCTAATTAGGATGAAGATTTTACTTAGTCACTCTAAGTCACTTATATCAATGTCTCTTCTCAATGTCTAGATAAATTTGAAGATAACTTACGATGCAAATATTTTTGGAGACCAAAAGGAGTAGAACTGTCCTTTGGTATTCAGCACTATGCTGGAAAGGTAAGGTCATGTGATTTTTATTTAGTTCAAATAACAGTAGTGTAGTCATTATTTGTTATATCCAAAGTTTCTGCTTAATGTTTGTGGGTTTTTTCCTAATTTTAAGAGACAAAATGATAAATTGTGCAGAAACATAGAATCTATGATAAAATGTTCATGTGCAGTAGTCCATTTTAGAACTTATCGTTAGGGCTCTTTCACAAGCTGTGTAGACAGTAACCATCTTTTATCCTGAAATAAATCTGACACCAGAAACACCATTACTACAATAATTTTAAAGGAGCAGCTCTCTGGAGCCAGAACACGCTATGTGATTGTTAACGCCGTGTGAATGCCACAGTAGTTCTGTGTGTGAGTGAACATAAGTATATGGATAAAATGCAATGTAAAACAACATCTGTAATAGAATTTAAAATGCTACAAAGAACACTGGAAAGGCTGGAGCTAGCTAAAAGCAATATTTTCTTGTACTCCATAGCACCTAATATCTTTTGTTCTCAGCAGTTCATGTATTATTTTATATGGGGAATAAGGGACCAGTTGTTTTGCATAACATGAGTTTTGCTTGTAATTTCAGGTCCAAGTTTTTATTTCTAAGCAAAATTGAAAGAAAATACCCATGTTTTATATAGTTAACAATAAAGTCTCATGTTTGGCTCATTATAAGACTCCAAAATTTTAAGATATGTTCTAGTAATCTTTGTTCAGCTTTCTGGCTTGTTAAGAAGAACTGTAAAATCTCACACAAGTTTAGTAAATTCTTCCTACCCCAAGTGGCCAAGTCATGAAAATACTACTGACCAGCTGTCTATTACAGAAAAACTTTCAGTTTTTGTGTAAACTAATGGACTCCAGTGGAATTAGGTTAGAGAGGAATAGTGTTAGTGGTAAAAAAACAGGTCTAAAACACTACTGTAATTTTAAAAAATAAAAACAAGTTAAGCAAAAGTAACTGATTCTTATATGAATACATTAACCAGGCTCTAATTCCAAATAAAACCAATTAAAATAATTGAAATAAAGGAATGTTTTGTTTTCCCGCTATCGTTTTTGAACAGCAAGAAGCCTATTTTAATGGACCTAGATATGCAACTTATTCCTGTTCCTCCAACAGGTGTAGTTAGAGATCACAAGGTTGATGCAGACAACAAATAAACGATGACACCTGAGAACCATTTCTTATTTCACATGTAAATTGTCAACTTAAGCTTTAATGAGGTACCTGTTCTACTCATCATGCGTACCATGGTTTGATGTGAGAAAGCATAATACAAAATCATTTAAGCCATTTAACCTAATTCGATGTGCAGTGACATGCTATGAGTATAGGTGCTGTTTATAGCCAGTTCACATTCTGAAGACACTGCTGTAACTGTACAATTTTAAGTCATTTGCAGATAATTCATTGGCTTGTCAGATCCAAACTAACCGGTCTATTTAGTCATCTTGACTGTTCACATTTTAAAGAACATAGTAGGTTTTGGGTAGCTGTTTTGGCAACTTTTATGTTTCCCATGCTAGGTATTATATGATGCCAGTGCATTCCTTGAGAAGAACAGAGACACTCTTCCTGCTGACATAGTGGTGGTGTTGCGCACCTCAGAGAACAAACTTCTTCAGCAGCTGTTCTCTAGCCCATTAACAAAAACAGGTATTTTCTGCACAGCTTTCCTAACATTGCAGTCTCTTCAGCTACCTGCTCCTCTAAAACTCTTAATTGTTTCTGGACAATTTTTTTTATTTTTCTTTTTCAGCTCTGCTGTTTAAAGTTTCCTAGCTATCTGAAATGTTACAATCATATTTATTTTTAAACATGTGGACATGAATTCTAAAAAATCCAAGCAGCAAGATTCATCCCTCACCCCAGAGAACGCGAGATTATCTGACTTGCAGGGCAAGAACTCGTTCTCAGAGTAGCATGAGAATATGGGAGTTTCTTGGGTGTTAATGATCAGTCCTCAGCTGACAAAGTCTTGTGTACTGTGCCTTACAGTTCACGTGTAATGTAGAGTTGTTTTGAGGTAATACCCATCTATTTAGATGCACTGATGCAATACATAAAGTTTCTTACAAATTGTAAAGAACACATACTAATCTGCTAGAATTACTTAAAGCTATGACTTACATTAAAGTGCATAGATCCATAGCTAAATAAAGCAGCAAGATGAAGTTTGATTACTCCATGAATAGACATGAATAGGTGCCAGAATACCAGTAACCTATAAAAATAATGGTTTGCACTATACATGCAGACAAGCCAACAACTGTACACATCTCTCAGTACTTTCTACATTTCTAAAGTATCTTTTTCATAATAATTAAGGAAAAGTTGCAATGCTAAATAATAATCTAAATATGCATTAGATAGCAAAATTCTTGTGATCTGGTATGACATATGCAAAGAGGTTCTTGTATGTTTAAGTACAATTAAGTGTACACTCTGTAGGCTTATTGTACACGGAGTGTATTTGTAATTCTCTGCCTGTGCAGCAGCTCTGTCTGGGATTCCTGGACCCTCAGTAGTCTGTTCATAGCCTCTGGTGATGCCTTTAACATCTCTTGAGATTTCTATGTAGAAAAAAAACATCTGGAGACAGATGTGTATTGGAGCCTTCTTTGCATAAGCAAAACTGATTAAAAAAATATCTGTTTGTATTCTACATAGGATAGATTCCTGTTGCAATGTCTCTGTTCTTTTCCTGTAATTAGAAGGCTTTGGATTACCCCCCTTCAAATTACACCTTTAGAGATCCCTGAGTGGTGAGGATCCAATGAGGTATCTGCTTCTTTCAGCTATGACGAACTTCGGTGAAGGGGAATATAGTTTAAGATGAAGTAGAATTGGTTTGTGCCCAAGTGGGGAACAAAGAATCTTTGTGTCTATTTCTGACATTTGAGTCCACATTAAACTGGTAAAAGAGACTCTTTTGCTCATGTTGGATAGATCAAGCAAAGCAAAAAAGAAAGCTCGCATCTGGTCAAATGTGCCTCTACACCCCTCTTTACTAGCCATTTTATACCTTGTAGCTATTGTCAACATGAAGCAGATTAGATGCTCTGCCCCAGTTATCAGTCCCAATTATTGTAAATATTACACTTTTTGTTTTATCGTTAATTTTAAATCAGAATGCTGATGCTTTCATACAAACTCATCTTCCTCTGGCTTTTTAGAGATATTTTCAGTGGCAGCAGCACTGAATTTCAGTATTTGCCCAAGGTGCATAAAAGGTTCAATAAGAAGATACTTCTCATTGCAGTAATTTACAGTTACAATTTTGATGACTTTCCACTGTTTTGTTTTGCCTCTTACATTCCTTCCTTGTTTCCTATTTACATGAATGGCATGCTTTCTGCCTCCCATTACAGAGCATTTACCTTTCCATGAAGAGCACACAAGACAAGAGCATTGTCTGTATTTGTCTAGTTGGTACAGGAAATCCTGTTAAAAAAATTGTTGTGCATATGCTCCTGTGCATGGCGTTACAAGAATAGTTTAAAACCCGTATGTCATTTTTATTTTTTAAAAGTCTTTGTGATTTTGCTCTATTTTTTCCAGCTGTCTAATGTAATTGGCACTCACATCCTGTGTTGGGGCCTCTGTGTTCTAAAATCAGATTGTTGCCAGGTTTAGTTTTGGCAGCTTGCAAGATAAATGAAAGGTTTGGCTGAGAACAGAAGGTATCGCTGGCAATACCGCTTCATCTCTGCTCAGTGAAGAAAGATAATGCTATTCTCTTAACTTTCTACAAAGAGGCTTTTGTAAACAAAAGAATAGTGACTCTGTAAATGTCCCATCATACTCTGTCCTTGCCTTTTAGCCCTTTTCCCTCCACCCAACATGTGCTTCATTCCTAAGCCAACCAGAAAAAATGCAGTTTAAGATTCATAAACTTGATACAATTTTCTCCACCTTTTTGTCAACTATTAACTGATGCGAAAGTTAATAATTTACACGGAAGCCACATTGCATCTTTCCAGGTAACTCTGACTTGAAATGAGCCTTCTGCCAGTATCTCTGGTGTTTTGTTTGAAGATGAGTGACAGCACATTCTCACATCTGCTTGCAACTAGCTCTGGAATTTGCAGCGTAGGTGGTTTTTGCCAGGCAGTAATCTCAGTATGTGCGATTGTCACTAGGTGGTGCTATCCCAGAAGCAAGAGGGAATCTGAGACTGGTAACATGGGTCTCACAATTACTGAAAATGTAGTTCTTAAACACCAGTAAGAACAAAAAGATGCCTTTCCCACCCTAAGAAGATCCTCTGTTTGAAGTATATTTATATCTGTCCTGTCTTCTGCTGTCAAAAACTGAGCAGCAGCAAGAAAATAAATATGAAAAAGACTGAATTCTTTTACTAATTTAAGATCATGTTAATCCCTGTAATTTATCGAATACACTTATCCGCTCTTAACAAATGCTTCTATTTCACAGTAGCAGACTGTGTACTTTGAAGGGCCAGAAATTAACAGCAGGACATTAAATATACATTTGTAATAGTAATTTATAGTTAAAAGAGTGCACAACTACTGATACGAGGCACCAGAACTTAAACATTCTGGCACTGTTTTTGTACTGTGTACTGCATGTTTTGTCATCTTCCAGTGGAAACTTAGGCATGTTTGGCATATTTTGGAATCTGCACTTTCTAGGGACCTTTAACCTTAAAACTGAATGAAGATATTCTTGTTTAACCTACCAATTCTCCCAATTGCTTCCATATTTGTCACTTTTTTCTACAGACACAGCTTCTTGTGCTGAGAATTCTGTATATTCTGGAATTAAAATAGGTTTACTCCAAATACAAGAGAGAAGTAGAGCATTTTAAAAAATGCTGCCACTACTCTGGTTGAATATGCATGTTCCCATTCAGATGTAATGCATTCCTGTTTGACTCTAGTTTTAGTTTATCACTGTTGCAGCCAAAGCATCAGAGAGAAAAGGAATCATGTGATCTAGAAAATAGAGTCCCCTTGTAAGAGAAGAGGGCTTTAACTGGCAAAATTGAGGAGAGCCTTGTTACGTTCACTACTGGTATCAGTGAGGAGTCAGACCATTTGACTCACTGTCCTGATATTCAAGAATTTTTGCAGCATCACCTTTAAGTGGTGGTACTATCAGACTGCTTGGGCAGAGCACCACTGGAGCTTTTTGAGACTGCAGCTCCTTCTTCTGCTTTCCTCTCTCTTACCTTATGTTCCCCAGCTGACCAGATTATGCTGGTGGGACAGGGAGGTGTGCCAGAGGGGCTTCACCTCAGAAAAGCTGCAGTACATGATTATCTACTCTTGAAACACAATCTCTGCAGAGTTTTTCCCCTCCTGTGACTTGCAGACCTTTAGAGCTTTTGTCAGGGTTGCTTCCTCTGCCTTAGGTCCTCACTGGAGAGAGGGGGGAGAGTTGCCCCCCTGGAGAGAGGGAAGGGGAAATCCTCCAGCCTTCCCACCACCAGAGCAGGGATGCTGGGAAACTTCCATGTCCTAGCTCTGAGGATCTGTAGGGGCTGGGCTCGGCTGCATAGAATAAATACAGAGCTGAGTACCATTCTGCTACAGCGACATCATGTAATAATGTCTTTATTTTGTCTAAATTAAGACATTTTTAATTTATGTCTAATAATTTTGGTAGCATTGGATATTGTTCACACATTCAGAGTGAAATACTATCAATATATGATCTGTTGTTAATAAACACTCATGTTTCATGGTGCCTAGATATTTGAGCATAATCTGTCAAAGAGAACTGGGATGAAAGTTTTCACAGCCTTTGCTGAAGAGTTAGGATAGTGATGTTTTAACAAGGGATATTTTTTTTCCAAAATAGGACAAAAATAGATTTTTTCAAAAACAAATTAATTCTAATTAGCATGGCTAAAGGTCATTTGCTCTCCTCAGTATTGATTTTTAATCTGTGTTCTTTGTGCTTTTGAGTCTCCAGCCCTGTTTACAGCCCTCAGGCAAAAGTAATGATAAACAATGTATGTCTCATGTTAAAAAAAAGCAGAACCAAACCAAACAACTAATGGAGCAGGTGGTGAGAGAGAACATGAAAAAAATGTTTGGGGCTTTTGTTATGCACACTAAAATACACAAGAATTAGGGGCTTTTGCAATATCACTTTAAAGAACTTGGTACCAAGAGTACTGTCTCAATACTAATTTGGCTGTAACTTTGGTAGCAGCTGATTCCTCATGAAGAGTCAGAAACTGACAGAAACAATTGGATTTTCTTGCATTTCAGTCCCATGAACAGATACTACTGGGCACAGAGTGAAATCTTGGCCAGTTGAAATTGTAGACGCTTTGCCATTGTTTTCAGTGTAACCCTGATTTGACCTGTCATGTTTGTCACTCCTATTGAGCACAAGCCCTTCCTCTAGCATTAAGTAGTGCCAGAAATCTAGCATGTCTCCATTTGGGTTTAGCAGATTTTTTTCTCTTCATTCCACACATTACAATAGAGCAAAAGACTCAAATACATCTTAAATTTTACTAACTTACCTTACAACAAAATATTTTTATAATGGTACTTTTGTGTTAGTATTTTCAGCTCTAAGAGATAACTGCAGGCACTCTTAAGTCAAATGAATTGGATACAAAGCCATTGTAATTACAATTTCCTCTACTTAAAGATGAATCAGAATTTATATTTTGTAAGAATTTTGGTCGAGTTAGTGGAAGCTATATATTTTCACTTGGGATGCAGAGGCTTTCCTACTTCTAACTGGCCCATATGTTAAAAGCATATAAAAGTTAATTGTTTTTGCTTTGCTGCTAGTGTTGTGTGCAGAGAGAGGCTTTAAACCACAGCTGTGCAACGTAACAATTGTGAACTTTCCTGGGTTGCAGATGTGGGACATCAGTAAACTAAATTAAATGTAGCTTAACTGAGTTTGAGAGGTAGAGTGTTGGATTGCTTTTTATTTAGTTTTTCACTTGAGCATTTTACAGTTCAGTGTTTCTTTTTCTTCATATCCTAAGGTTTTCTGTCATAGGCCAAATGCAGCGTACAGATACTCACAAGACTTGCTAGCAGTAGGATCCAAAGCATGCCCTAAGTAGCCCTAATAATGGAATTAATTTAGAAACAGAACCATCTATCAGATCAAAGTTAAGATCTCAGTCCTGCTAAAGCTTTGTATAAGATATAACAGTTATTTAATGTTGAGAATAACTCCCTATAAAGTGTGGAATTGCACATGGCAGTAAGAACAACAGCTGAGAAGTGTCAAGTTAGATTTATCACGTTTATGTTTGGTATAGGGTGTTGCCCAAGCAAAAGTCCACTGTTTTTAATGAGACTTCACAGATTAAATTGTACTGAAAATGGGTAAAGGGCATAGGGGTTTTTTTCTCCAAGTGCTTGCAAATTGAACCCTAAAAAAAGTGCAAGTGAGCAAGTTTAAGAACAGATCTTGATGAGCTTACTGATTGGATTCATAACAGGCCATTCTCTGTAGAACAAATCTTGATGATAATTTTTCTTTCCCTTTCTCTCAGAAGAGAGGAGATATCTTCTCAATTTTCGTGTTTCTAGCCTAACTTCTCAATTCTATAATGAACTTTATCTCACAGTAGTGAATAATAATTAATCTTAACACTTCATTGTATACTAATTAAATTCAAAGTGTGTTGATATTGAGGAAACAGAAAACGTATTATACAGAAGATGTTACTGTTTTTAATATGAACTAGTAGACTGTGGGATCTCACTGTGCAGCATATACAAAATTTAAATAGAGACATATTCAGAGAGCATTTTACAGTAGTTTTAATGAGTAGTTTACTAGGCAGTTTCTACAGGCACTATGTGCTCTAAGGTCAAACTGTCAAGGATGCTCAGTACATCATTGGAAGCATTCGGTAGCTCTCAAGATCAAATCCTAGAAGAGCAATTATTTTTAAATTTACTAGTGAGTTTGTAGAGCAGATAGGTTTATTGAATATTCAGATAACCTTACTGGTTTGAATATCCATAATGTTTTTTGGTTTGTCCTTTTCAAAGAATGTACTTATATTTCCTACTCTTTCAAAATAATTGATTTAGGGGTTAATGTATCTAAGATGAATGTAGTTGGTGGAAAACAAATCTCTGAGTCTGTGCTGGATTTTGTGTATTTGTTTCAGAGTATTTTGTACTGAGTGTGCTGTCTTACCATGATTTTGTACTTTTATCCATTTTCTTTATTCTTTTACCCAACAACAAACTGTAAAGGTCAGTACTTTACTAAACCAGCCTTATCTTTTCTCTTATTATTTGACTTTTTCTCACTTATTCTGACCTGAGGGCTTGATGTAGGAGAGTCTGTGACTGAACTGCCTGCACAGCAGGTCACAGCGTGTGTCAAAGACAGAAAATGCATTTGTGGGTACTTGTATGAACAGATACTTGTTTCATTAAATGTGGAGATACAAATATAAATGAGATTAATGTTTTGAATTACCGCAGAAATAAATTATTTTGTGCTCCCTGTGATAATACATAGAACTGCTGAGATCTAGAGGAGCAAACGTTCAGCTAAGAAGCCTTTGAGACTTGATTAAATCAGTAGTCAACATCATTAATGCCTAGATTTCAAAAATAGTGATGCCTGGGACTTTCAGAAAGTTCTGTAACCATGTTTTGTCCTAAAGTAAGACTTTTAAAAGACAGCTCAGAAGACAGTCATAGTGAGGTCAGAGAAAATGTTCCTCCATGTTATTCCATGTGCTTTCAGTGACATCTTTATACCTGAATTTTTGCCACTAATTCATTGGGAACCTTCACTGGATTTAGTCAGATTTTGATCAGACTGTGTATGTATGGAGCAACTTCAGCAGCAGGTCTTAAGTGATGAATATATACCATAAAATATTTTATACATTGTATAAAGAGGGAACATACTCTGGAAATAGAAACAGTGGACTGGAAATCACAATTCTTGGCTTCTCCCGGGCTTCCTGTTTGTTCACTATTCTGGTAGAAAATTTTTTTGGCCTCAGGTTAAACTGAATATGGTGAAGCTTAATTAGTGTTTGAGGACAGTCCTGAGATTGTCAGAGACAAGGTGCTAAGGTGTAAGCTACCAGAATGCTTGCTGTTGTTTCATGTTGGTGTGGGTGCATAGATAAAATACTGAGAATAACTACCCTGTTCTTCATAATCAAATTTTATTTTTCTAGATAAAGCATATATCGTTGCAGGGGGAGAATATGTTACATAACATGCAAGAGAAAGGATGTCAATTACATAAAACAGTGAAGGAGGCCAGAGCTGAATTAGCATGTGTGGTAACCATGCTTTCAATTGTTAGAAGTATTCTTCCACATACCTCTGGAAGAATAAATAAACTTCTTGTCTCTCCTGAATAGAAGTAATTAGAATAAAGAGATTCTGGCTACTGAAAATGAATGGAGAATGCCTCAACAATGAAGTCTTCACAGAAAATACACCTCTGTAGTTTTCTTCTAATCTGAGTTACAGATGTGGTACAGGAACCAGGGCAATCTGCTGGGGCAGTAGAAAACCTCGTGTCGATGGTGAGGTACTTTGCTGACAGCAAAGACTGCAGCATTCTGTAGTGTCTGCTGGTCCCCAGAGATTACAAGATTTGTTGCCCCGAGGTGATTACATAAAACAGCACCAAATTGTACGCTACCAAAGATGTGGATGGAAGCTGCTAAGAACTGTGTCTGAAAGAAAGTCCTGTGTCTTCTGACAATGTATAAATCATAAAAACCTGAGCCACTTCATTCTGTAATTCAGCAGCTGGGAGACTGTCCAGATCAGGCTGCAGCTAGCCTGTCAGTCAGTCTCCAGCAGGTTAGTCAGGTCTCCAGCTAGTCAGGCTACAGACCCAACTAAAGAAAATGCTGGGCATCAAACAGTAGAAAACTCCAGCATTTTTTGTACTGTAAGTTCTAATTGCTTTTTACAAACAGTTTTTCATTTTTTTCATTTTTATCTAGATGCAGATAATTAGCTCTCAGCTGTACTTAGTGTGCCACTCTTATCATTAGTTCTGTGTTTGGACTAATGGTTCCCAACCTATGCCCACTGGGCTGTGGACAGATAAAGAGTTTGTCCAGCAGGCAATCCACTCCCCCTCTGCCGCCCTCTTTTCCAGAACCATGTGACCCTTCCTTGTCCTGAGCCTGGGAACCTGTCTGTCAACAGGATCAGGCTATAGCATATGTGCTTTGCCTGCTGTCTGTAACTTTGGTCACGTCATGGGACTATGATGTTCTGAGAATCACGTAAGGTTTGCTTGTGTATCCTCTGATCACATATGTGCCTGTGATATTTCAGGAAATATCTGCATTTCAGTGAACACACTCCCAATTGAGTAGATGGCTACATGTCTGGTTGAATTTAGCTGGAAAATTGGGCACGTTGCCTGAAGTAGCCATTAATAGTCAAGGTGGTGTTTTTAAAATATCTTGGGCACTGCCACTAACTTTTTATACACCATAATCTGTTCTTTACTAGGTAAGGGTAAAAAATAAGACCTTTCTTACTGAGATCATACATTTACATATCTGAGAATATAGTAGGCAGTTTGACCTTCATTTCATCTCAGCAGCTGTCAGCGTCTTTCTTCCCTTGCATTCTACAAGAAGTCTACTAACCTACTGTGTTAAAACAGTATTTAAACACAGCCACAATGATGCTTACAAGCAAAGTTTAATTGTTGCTGTGAGCATCATAGTGTGTATTTGCCAGTGTGTGCCTTACTAATGTGGAAAGTGACCACTGAATTGCTGCAATGTGTGCAGTAGAAAGCATAGCAGCACTGAATATACACTCAGGTTCTCCAGTCACAGTCTATCAATGTAAAGCTTTTAAGTATTTGTAAATATGATCTGCGTCTACTTCATGCTAATAAGACTGAAGAAACCTTTAGTCTAATTGAGGATCAGGAACAGAATTTGTCACTTCACTATGGCATGGATTTTTCATTTCAAATAATCTGGGGCAAAAAGTGCATCTTTTTTGATTCTGAAACAATTACTCATAATTAGGTTATTCCCAGGTGGGCCTCACTATTACTAAGGCTTTTGTGGTTATCAGATTCTGTTTTGTAATATGGATCTGATTTTGGAAATACTCTTTCTCATTTTTTTTTATTTACTTATTCTGAATAGGAAATTATTGTCTTTTCAGAATAAGCAGCAGTGGAAATGTGTCTATATTGATAGTTGCATTCTACAGACAGTATTTTTGTAAATATATTCTTATGTAGTATGTGTTGTATATGAGAAAATTGGATTTGTGGCTTTTTATTATACAAGATTAGCTTAAATGACTTCAGTGACCCAAAAGAATAGAGTTTTGATAGTCAGTGACCAGATTCAAATTAGTACCCAATAAAAAAGTACATGTATTCATTTATAGTCGAGCTAAGAGAAGCTTAGTCTTACAGTAGCAGAAGACGAAAATGCATTATGGAGATAAGCAGTTGACTTCCTTAGGCTAGATAAAATATACTGAAAGGAAAGACAGAGAAGAATCTGTGTATGTCAAAGACATTGTATGACTCTGTACCTCTTCTGGAGTGCAAGTGCTTAGCTGTAATTAGAAGTTGTGTCAATGAAATCTGAATGCATTGTAGCATTTCTGACCATATTATACTGTATCTACATGGTGTTTCAAGTAACCCCTCTCTATCTGAACCAGAAGCATGAAAGAAATTAATAAAACATATGAGGACAAGGAAAGAGCTTGTACTGTGCCCTCTATATGATAGTAATATCCCTGCTACAGCTTGTATAGTAAGGTGACATTGTCGTTAGGCTTTTTCTCTCTAAGTCATTTGCACTTCACAAACTAAATGTTGTATCAAAGCTTGATGTAATTCTTACCTGGCATGCTCTTAGTTTGGGAGGAGTGATCTATTGCAAGCATAACCAAATTGAGGTTATAAATACAGTGCTAATATTACCGATATTTACTTGTTACTACTTATAGAACCCATCACCTAAGAATCGTGAAGCACTGACAAACCTTAAATAACATCAGAACATCCAGCCAGAGAGTGTACTTTTCCTAATTAGCATGGAAAGTCAATAGCTGGGCAAATCATTAATTCAGCCAGATCATACAGGAAGTACCAGGGATGCAAGTGAGAAGCCGGGAATGCTGACTAGTCCTTTCTGAGATCTAGAAAGCACTTCTGAAGTCCAACCTGAAAAAAGAAAACCCATTTCTTCTTTCTGTGCTGTGTAAAAGCTTGAAATACTTTCAAAACTTCTCCAGCTTGGCTTTGCATAATAGAAGAGATACAGTACTTTGACAGTCTGGTCTTACTCACCTAGCTGAAATGAGGCATCAGTGAAGAATGTTTGCAGAGATGTGAGATCTCCTGTACAGCTTTAAGACAAAAGCATTTTTGCTGAGCACTGGCACAGTGAGCGTAGCCAGTGAGTGCATAGATTTTTGTGCTGTACTTCTCTTTCTGTTGGAAGTTCTCAGAGCATTTCACAAACTTCAGTGACTGAAACGTCTCCAAGCATTAATGACATTCCTAACTTCATTGAATACGGGGAAAAAGAGAAACATTGGGGCTGACTGACTCCCCCACTGACACAAATGAATCCCAGAGACCTTAGTCTCTGATCCAGCAGACGCATAGGTAGGAGCCTTAATTTTTCAGATGAGCAGTCCTGTTGAACTTAAAAGGAAATACATTTGAATAAAATTAAACATGTACATGGTTAAAAGATTAATAATCCTAATTTTAACCATTAACTTCTCTCCCCTCCCTCATGAATGCCTTTTTTTAAAAAATGTATTTTTTTTGGCAAGGGTTTTAAAATGTTTAATTGGTCCATTTTATGAAGTTGGATTTAATATAGGTTGTATTTTCTTTAAGTCTACATGGATGTCATTTGTATTTTCTCTAAAGTGTTGACCATATAATAGGTGTGAAGCCAGACTTCTAAAAGGCACAGTGTAGTCTTTTAACCTTTAACCAGCTTAACCTTTCAGGGAACCCATGGCAGTTTTAACTGGCTATGTTACTATCTAAAAACGTTTGTTCTTCAAATATTGATGTTCTTCTCAAAGTAGAATAACATTTAATTATTTTTGGTGTGTAAAGTAATAAACAACCTTGTAAATGAAAATCGAATGTAGGGACAGGTACCAAATGTTTACTGATGATAAACACCATGCTAATTCTTTCCTTTTTTTAAGTAGGAACTGACCACTTCAGGGGTTTTTTTGTTTGCAAAGTCATTAAAGATTTTTGATTAATAAAAAGGTTTATTTGTTTGCTTGGTGTGCTAGATCAGAAAAGTTAAGTTTAGTTCTAGTTTTGCATGAGGAACTAAGGGAGAGCTCAGGGTTATTAATTATGAACCTTAGAAACCTGATGACAGTGGTGAGTGTGGTGAACCTTGACCAACTGTATTATCTTTCTAAATTTTATTTGGTCATTAGCCTTTTTACAAGTTGTTTTAAAATGCAGCAAAATTTTGTTAATTTTAAACAATTTGCTTCAAATTTGCTGCATCTCCCAACAACCATCTTATCCCATGTTGTGTCATCAGTTCTCTAGTGCAAGGTTTTCAAGCTTTAGACTTGCTAATCTGAAGCCTAGCCAAAAACAACCTTTCCAAGGCTGTCTACTTTGGCCAAAAAAGGCACTGAAAACTAATTTCTAACATACAAAAATATCAGAATTACAGCTAAGAGAAAAATAAATTAACCAACTACTTGCTCATTGACGTAATTGCTATTAAACTTAGAGACATAAATGTATATACCATATGTACCATGTGTGTATATAGATACACAAGATTTTCAAAACAGAGTTGCAGTTCTCATTATCCTATACAGTATATAGCCTAAAGCAGTTTCCAAAAATGTGGACATACCTTGTGTTCTGCACTGTGATTTAGACTGTCAGGTAGCATACTCTGTTAGATCTGGAAAGGAAGTGCCAGTTTTGCAGCATTGTATCAATCCTAATGTCAGCAGCTTAAAAGAGAAATACTCTTTAAAATGAATACAGAATGTTTGAACCGCTCCAAAGAACATCACTGGTGTGGTTGAGTGCTGGCCCCCAGATTGTTTTCAGGGGATTGGTATTTTTCTTGTCGGAGGAAAGTAAGAGAAAAAGTTCCTTTCGGTGTTACGTGGACACTGGGTTTGCTCTGCTCCTTTATGGAATAATTACCAGCGATTAAGTGTTCTTGGGTTTTGTTTTTCCCATCCAGCCTCCCTAACAGTTATGCAATATATAGTTTAGGAAAACTCTGAAGACTGTTTAGAGTTACTGCCTTTCGGTAAAGCAAAGGGCTAAACACTGGGGTTGATGCAAACAAGGCACTTAGCATCTGAAAGAAGTGTTAACACTTTATTTACATTTAAATTAAAATGGACACTTATTTATGTGTTCTGGTTCTGAAAGGTGTGTGGTACATCTGCAGAGGCCTATTGTTTATTCATGCTGTAAATCCTTTGAAATGTGTTAAAATGCTTCCCACTCATTATAAAAATCCTGCCACCCATGGATTAGGGCTTTGATGTCACCAATCCTGCTTCAAAGGGTTCTTTCAATGCTATTAATCACAGTTTAGCCTCTGAAGATATAGCCAGAGAAAACATTTGGACATCTTGTGCTAGACTTGCTAAAACTTTGAAATATACAGAGTGTCTTGCATATGCACGGTCCTGTATCACTTCCTCTCTCTTCTCTGAGCCTTTATTTTGAAAAGCTATTTTGTGATGACTTTGGCTTTCTGCAAGTACAGAGGAAAAAGTTTAGGACACGTCATACTGTACATTTAAAAAAAGGCACTGGTCTTTCAGTTGACACCACAATATGTTTTCGCCTGAGGAATTGAGTCAGTCTTTAAAAACCCCAAGGGACAATAAGATTGGGGATTAACAGGCCTGTATGTCAAAAGGTCAAAAAAAGATACCGTCTTATCATTTTCTCATCTCTTAAATTAGTTTGTGAGCTTAAAATGCTGTCTAAACACTTCAGGATCCACAGGATTTCATAGAAACAAGACTGTTTCTGCTGTCTTTTTCTCTTTCAAATCTCTCAATGAGTCACAGAGAAATTGATTACTAGCGATTGAGCTGTATGCCTTTGTGCTGTCCTTGTTTTCATCAGCTCAGTAGCTAAGGTCAGTGACATACCACCTTATCACTGACTTTTTCCTCCCTTTTAAATCAACACTGCGCTCTGTCATGCCTGTGCTGAATGCTCTGCAGGCACAATTGGTAATGACTGGGGTGTGGAAGAAGTGTGGTGGTGTCTACTATTTTTAGTACTATTATACAAACTGATTTCCCACCATACAAATTTTTCCCTGCTAAGCTTCTTGAACAGTCTTTTCAGTATGTATTTCTTTCTGTTTGAACAGGTAATTTGGCACAAGCAAGAGCCAGAGTGACAGCAGCATCTAGGTCTTTGCCTCCACAGCTTAGTGCTGGTCGTATCAAGGTTAGTAGTGTTCCCTTTGAAGACAGGCAATTGTTCATAAAATATTACAGTGAGACTATGGACATGATGCATAGCTGGTGTAGGTATATAGTGAGGTTCTCAACAAATGAAAGTCTGCCTTAATATCAGAAAACATGCACCTCAGCTGGTAGCAACATTTCCAGTTTTATTAAAGACTCTATTGCAGAGTCCAGTGAAGAATCAATTTACTACTGATAATCTTTAAACTTTCAAAGTGAAATCTCAGTTACATTGATATTGATCACAATATTCCTCTTTATTTCAATGGGGTCAAGGTTTTCCTCTGGTAATTTTGGCCCTAGAAAGAGATCTGATTAGGTAAAATTTGAATAGTGTATTTAACAGTACGAAAGACAATTTTTTTAAAAAAAATGCGGTCCTTTTTTTGTTCAACTTGCAAGTGAAAAACCAGGAGATGTTTGTGACTGATAGATGACCAGAAAAGAACAACTTGGCAAAACCACTCTGCTTTAAAAAGAACTGTAATTTAAATGCTGCTGAATTTTGCCATAAAAGTATGTGGCATTAATTGCAAAGGAATGGGATAATTTTATGGCAGTTAATAGGATGGATTGCCAACTGAGTACACTGAATTTGTGAGGAAAACTCTTTGTGCCTCAAGGTGATAGCATGTACCTGATTCCTAAGTAGTACTGTTAGAGTTAGTTTAGTTAAGGGGGGGGGGGGGGGGGGCGCGTGGGGAGTTGCCTCCAAAGCAAGCAATAATAATTATTAAAAACAAATGTAACAGCAACTGTTCAAAAGTCTACAGAATTTTGTTATGTGTTTTCTATTTCTTTTCATTCTTTCTTGTTATTAGAAGCTCATGCTCAGATGCTGATAAAGTAATTCATGTCACCCAACCATCTATATCCTTCACTATACTTGCAAATACAGGTGTGGATTTCAAAGATGTATTTCCTCTCTGGTATAAACACTTCCAGTGCTGAAGGACAGATAATGGCCTTTCCAGTTTTCTTGTGTTATACACACATTGTCTTCCATATCCAGCTATATTCCATGTAAGCTTTCTAAGCATGTATTTTGATACAGCTGGAATGGAATACAGCAATTCTCTTTTAATAAACACAATCAGTTACTAAGTAGTGTTTAAGTGGTTTTTACTTACCCCTCAAATTTTTAAAGCAGGAGCTAAAAAACATACTTAAGTGCAGTACTATTCAGAAAATTTTAATTGAAATGGGTTTTAGCTGAAAAAAAGTCTTTATTATAATTTCAGAAAACTTCGTATAATCAAAACAACTTTGGGGAAAAGGATTTTAAATTGCTAATTACAATTTGTTAAAAAATCCAAACATCATAATTTTGTTTGGAAGTCTGGAAATTTTCATTTATTGTTTAATTTATGAGCATTTTTTCTCAATGTATTTTTTTGGTTTTACAGCATTTTGTACCATGCCAGCAGCAGGTGTGGTCAATATGTGAAAGTAATAATTTCCAGTGACTTCATAAGGTGACATGAAGTCATATATCATTCTTTCAATATTGTTTCAAAACTATTATAAGCAATATTTTTTAGTGACAGAACAGTTTGTGTTTTGTAGGTTTTCCACTTCATTTTTAAACATATAAATATATATTGTACATCACTACTACTGTCATGTAAAAATGTGACTTAACAGTTGAAATATTCTTCATTTTAGTTTAAAAAGACTAGCTAGTGACTTAAAACATAAGATTATATCATGACATTCTTATTATGTTCTATCATTTTCTACCAAGCCAACAGTGATAAAGCCTATTGCCTTTTGTACATGCAATTATTGCCCTACCGTAAAACCAGAGGCAAACTTATAAACATTCTTACAGGAAAATCTCCCTAGTTTCAGGGTCTATCAGAATTTTTCTAATGGAAACTTCAAATGTTTCTTGTCAAAAAGGTTTGGAAATTGATCCTAGTCCTTACAGATTGCACAGATCTGAATTTACAACTCACTTCCATAGAAAAAAAAAATCTTCATGATACTGGTTTTGCCCTGATTTTCTGAGAAAAAGTGTATTACATCTCCTCTGTGAATGTTTCTGACCATCTGTCTTTTTGTGTGCTGGTTCCCTTCCCCCCAAAAAAAACCCAAAACAAAACAAAACAAAATCCTTTTGAACACAGCAGGTTGTAGTAAACCATATTTGACAGAGTGGCAGTCTCAAAGATCATAAGGTTCTACAGGTTTGGTGAAAATAAGCAGCTGTGAAAAGAGATGCTTGCAGTGTCCTACTGCCCAAAAGGTAGAGCATAAGCTTGCCCTTTATTGGACAGCAGATATTCCAGATATGACAGAGAACTTGAGTGCTGGACCTCCAACAACAGTATCACTAAAAGTCTGTGCTTTTCTAGACAGACAAGAATCCAATTTGGAAGCTCAAATGCATGGGCATTTGGGCTTCAATGCAGTCCTCAAACTATTTGCTTTTGCTCTTTATTTGGTATTCTTTATGGTTAAATTGTCTGTCTTGTAAAATTAAATATTACCAGTTGTTCTGAATTTACTGTCAGTATTCACTGGTATGGTTTTGTCTTCCACCTGACCTTTACTAGAGATTTAGATATCGATTCTTAAAAAGCAATTGTTTTGCAAAGATAGCTTTGAAACATTCCCATATCCTTTTCCATGGACATGCCTGCTGTTCTGGTTAGGTCATCGATGCTCACTTTGTCAGGTGACATCTTAAGATTTTTGATGCTATCTATGCTGATAAGGCATTTTTCCTAGGATATACTACAGAGTTTTCTGTTAACATCCTTAAAACTGAAATCAAACGGCATCTTTTTTTTCCCCCTCATGTTAGTTTGAGATGTGCACTAATGCATGTACACCACTCTGGGCTAGAACATCACAGATTACAAAAATATACTGAAATTTTTATGGTCAACCTTATGGAAATCTGTCTCCCTTTGCACCATCTGTATTCTGAATTTTGTCTTCACAAGTTTTCTTTTGATTTCTTCCCCAACACAAAATCCATTTTCTTGATCTATTACTACTTAGTTTTTCATTTCCTTTATATTTTGCATGCAGTCTCCAAAATACCTCCTGAAGGTAAGAGACACATTTGCTTTATTGAGAACTGTGATCTTTCAGCAATTACTTTTAGTGTTCAGAGTAGTGGTCTTAAGTCAGTGAGTGTTGGAAATGATCGTGTGGACCAAAGTCCAGGAAGTGTAGCACAGGTGCTGACAAGAGCATTATCTGGTTTATACAAATGCCACCTGGTCAGAGCAGATGGTAAACTGCCACAAAGCAAGTGAATGCTAAAATGTTGCTAATGCTCCATGCAAACAGGATGTTGGTTGATTTTCTTTAATTTTGTTGAGCTGTAATACAGCAACACAATCTGCTTGTGATTGGTAACCATGGTTATGCTCATTCATAAATTCTGGTTTCATTTTGATAAGAACAGCTGTACTGACAATATAACTAAAATATACAAGGAGCAATATGTTTGCTGTCCATGTATACCCTCTAAAAATAACTCATCTGAAATGCTGAAAAAGCGGTATTTGAAGCTATGGCAATTCAGCAGAGTGAGATTGCTGAAATTCTTGGCATCAAAATGGCAATTTAAAGTAATTAATAGTAACCACAGCAGCTGAAAGGAAAAGACACATTCTGAGATTACCTACTTTGTTTACCACTTGTTATCCAACAACATTTTTTCCATACACGAGCAAAATGAGACAGCTCAATTTACTTCCTGGGCCTTACAAAAATGGTAACTCTTCTTACATAGAAAATAAGACCCAGTGGAGTTCATTGTAGTGGTGATAAGAGGAACGCTTTTTGGAAATCGGTTCATAAGGTATTGCGTCTTGACAGCTGCCTGGCCTTCCTACTTCTGATAAAGTACTCTGAAGTACTCACGCCTGAAGGAATGACCCTAACAAAACCTGAACCTAGCTTTTATGGGTGAGTTGCGGTGGGTCTGCAGTGTTCCTGGGACAGCTCTAACAGCTGAGTTTTGTCTTCCAGGTTGACACAATGGAGGTTATGCGACACCCTGAGGAAACAACTAACATGAAGCGGCAAACTATGGCTTCCTATTTTAGGGTACAAAAGTTAAATTGTAAACAACATTTTGATGATAAGAGCAATAGATATGTGTAAAATATTAGTGGGATTGTGAGATCAAGGAGAATAATAAGATAATTCTTTTACTCTGTGTGAGACCTTTGTAGACACATAAATTTTCTTTTGCTTTTTCTTTTTGTTTCCTCATACTTGCACTTTTATAATTTTGCGGAGTACATTTATAACAGACTATTTCCATCTAAAATGCTGGATGTCTAGAGCAGGCCTCTTTGAGGACAGAAAACTGATTTTGTGTAAATAAAGTAGCTGTCATTCATTACTAAAGCCTTCATATTTTTTCACCAGCTTAGGCATACCTACTTTTAAAGATAAAGATTTGTCATTTGTGCTAATAAGTAAAAACAATCCATCTTTTGGGACTACTGTTGTAAATCGTATGCATTACCATTTTATCAGTACTAATACTGACTAGGGCAATGCGTATTCTGCATGTATGTTTAAATCAAACAGGTATGGAAAAGACATTGGGAATATTGACTGGAAGGTTAAGAGTCAGGAAACACACATGCCAATCCAAGGCTGTTGGTTAATGTTTTTTTCTTGCAGCCATTGCAGAGTGGAAAAGTTTTGAGTGGTTGGGCTGCACTTCTACTGTGCAGAATGGGGAAGTTCACATTGCTGTGCCACAGTGGGTCCAGGCAGGAATACCTGTTTTCTTTGTTGTGCAAAATAGTGTAAGGACAGGCACAGAGGAAGCTGATGTATACTGGGATGTTGCCCCAGTGTGGAGGGTACAAGGACATACATTCAGACTTATTTGTGTAGTAATACAAGTGTGGATTTAGAGTGCTCTTGCAAAGAACTATGTAGATATCAGCTGTGTAGGAACTGTTAAGAAAATAAAATTAAAAAAAAAAAAAACAACAACAAAAGTGGAGTGGAGGAGTGAGTGTGAAAGACAGCATAATATGTATGCAGCCTACAGCAAAGTAGTAAAAAAGACCAGTCAACTTGAAATTGTACATGATTTTGAGATAGTGTATTTGCAAAGACTACTTCTTGTACAGTAGGTTAATGAGGTGAGGGTGGAGAAGAAGTATCAGTGTTCAGAGGAGTCATTGGAAAAGCAGACATATATGATCTGATCACAGTTTTTTCATTTTGGTGTAAAATGCAATGGAAAAAATTGTTTTACATGTCCAGGGTGGATAGGAAAAAAAGTAATGGGCCTACATTTTAGCAGGAAGATTTAGGTTAGATGTTAAGAACATTATGAGTAGTCATGATAATGTAGCACTTCAGTAGATTGTCCAGGGAGATTGTGCAGTCTATATTCTCAGTGATTCTGAAAAATGGATTAAATAGAGGTGTGCCTGAAATGATACAGATACATCTAGTGTTCTCTTTGGGCAGAGGACTGAACCGATGACTTCTTGCAACCCTTTCCCCATGATTTCCTGTGAATTTCTGTGATTGATTGTTTCACAGTAAAGTTTGTTCTTCTGTTGGGGATATTTGATTGGTCAAATGTGCCTACAGTTGAATTACAGTTAGGACATTTTTCAGTTCTTTTTTTTTAATATGGGCCTTCTTCAACTAGAGAAATGTGGTATAAGAAGAGATGAAGATAAAGGTATAAGAAGAAAGAAATAAGAACTAGATTAATGATTTTTTTTACAGTTGAAAACTTTTAATAGGTTCTGGGGTTTAGCCAAAAGCTTAAAAGTTAATAAAACATCAGTGCAGATTAACATTACTGATTAAAATATAATCAACCATTACATGCTGTTTACAAATATGTATCTCCTGCTTAAGTAGTTGCATTGCAGTTTTTGTCAGGTGTGTGTCTTTTTTATTTCCCTCACTAGTATTCCCTCATGGATCTTTTATCCAAAATGGTTGTTGGACAGCCTCACTTTATCCGCTGCATTAAACCTAATGATGATCGAGAAGCACTGATGTTTTCTCATGAGAGAGTTCTATTGCAGCTACGATACACTGGAATTCTGGAAACTGTAAAAATACGTCAAAAAGGGTATTCTCATCGTATCCTCTTTGAAGAGTTTGTGAAAAGGTAAGACTTCTATAGCATGGCTGTTGTTTTAAAACTCCATTCAGTAAAATATATTCTAAGTTTTTAAGTGCAAAGTACAGAAAGTTCTACAAACATTGAATTGTACATGTATGGTCTGATTCTTTAATGAGAGCGGACACTATCAGAGATAAGGACTACAAGAGAGATCTGAGCTCTAACAGAAAAGTCAATGTGAGACAAGCAGTGAACACATAGTAGCAAGCCTGTCCCAATGGTTCATTCAGTAGAGGCTGTTGCCTCTGCTTGTCAGTGAAAATTATGCATCATACTTGGATAATACACAAGGATTTGGGAGGTCAGTGACCTTCAGCCATCATATGAAGAATGTGCACACGCTTAAGAACAAGCTGATATAAAAGCTTCAGATTTAGAAATATTCCTCATAATAGCTTCACAGCCTCGTAGTCATTTATCTTGGAGATACGAATTATAACCGGATCTCTGTTCAAGTGAACCGTTGTCATGGCTACTTTGACTGGCTTTAACACTATTCTCAGTCTCAAAAAGTTGTAGATTTGATTCAGGAAATGCTATTGTCTTTATGATGACAATATGTTTATATGATCATTATTGTTTCCTCTGGATTTAAAGTATGTTTTTCTGTAGTATTTACTGTTTTCCAGTCTGTATGTTATGGAGCAGAAGCAGTACCATTAAGCAATCAACTACTCAACAGTAGCAACAAGTAGTGAATGGCTAAATCAAGTATTTAGTGATATTTTCTGAACTGGAGGTTGCTCATCTAGACAATACAGAATTCATATGATGCTAAGGGAAGGAGCCGATAATGTTCGTGAAAGATATAAACAGTTTCACAGGCCTTTCTAAAAACCAGAGATAGGGGTTGTTTACATCATTTGGGCTTGGAAATCTGTGGTCATTACATTGAGAAATGTTGAATGATAAACCATAGCTTAATCAATTAATTCTGAAAAAATATGAATTTTTCTGATTTATATTAGTGTGCCAAATGAATATGTAGTAGGAAAATACTAGAGATATGTATCCCAGGAAAGATAACTAACGTGTTCGTTTGTCCATCAAAGCAATTCAATTTTCAGACATGATCTCTTTCAACTTTTTTTTTGTGTTACATGACTAATTTTAGGAAGGTCATACCATTCTGAAGCAAGTTTAACAAAGAGATTAGTTTCTGTGACCACTAACACATCTTTGCAACATCCTGAGGAGGCTAAAGGCAGAATTATTAACCTTAACTTCTGTCCAATTTACACATAAGTGAACTAAGATTAACTCCACTGAAATTAGTGTAAATTGAGAGGAAATTAGGCCTTTTATCAGTAGATTCTTTTCACTGAAAATTGCACAGACTTTGAATACAACCTTGAAAAGTAATGGTAATAATAGCAGCACTGACTGTAGCTTTCCATTCCTGCAAATAAGGGCAAGTTGTGTTTAACATCTTGTTAGATACTCCCCAAGTTTTCAGTCCAACTTGGTGTCGTTCTTTCAAGAAAGAAAGTCAACATGACAAGGAAAACGGGGGTGAAGAGATTTAGCAATTTGCCCAACAGTGTACAACACTTCCTGAGTTCATAATATAAATGGAGGGTGAGAGAGTGGATGTTCTTGCTCCTTTTTTCAGTTCGTGCTTTATTTTTAAACAATTTTTTTTTTTTTTTTTACTCTTGGGGTGTGGGGGGGACAGAACAATGCTTAAAAAACTATCCATTGAACAAGAAACATTTTTCTTCAACTTACAGCCATGACTAGTCAAGTGTTTTTAGGAACTGAGTAGTTGAATACATAAAAATGTTTGAGAAAACAGGTCAAATGCTAAACAGATTGGCACTTCTTTGTTCATAATCAAAAAGACATTAGGCAAGTATGAACAAGAGTTTCAAAATGTCAGTAAATGTGAGGATATCAAAGATTTTCTAAGCCAGCAAGTTAATTGGTATTTTGATCCTTTTGAGCAACTGAACAACAAAATGGATGAGCCAGCACTTTTTCTCCCTTGATGTTATTAAACAAATAGGTGTGCTTCTTATCTGCCTGTTCAATAATGCTGTTTTGTAAACTCTTAGCAGGAAATATAAGGACAAAACAATCAAAGGCAGGGGAACAGAACTATTCAGGGTTTATCAGGTGGGAGGTAAACAAAAGATAAAGCTGTGTCTAATGTTACTCTTTACTGTCTTCTGTTTTCATGTAGAACAGATTATTTCAGTGTTGCAAACCTGGAGGTGTAGTTTATTGGGTTAATAAACAGATGGTGAGGAGACGACTTAATTGTAAGCCGTTCACACAATGTTTCTTCAGCCAAGCATACAACCATCTGTTTTATGTATGTAAATATACATATTCTTTTACTTAAAGTAGGAAAATGTAATCTGCAGCCCCTGTAAACACTGTAGACCTGTCAAGTCTTGGGCACTTCGTCTCCATTAGCCTTGTCTTGCTCCCCATGCCATCATGTGTCTGTCTTACGTTTCCTGTGAAGCAGCATGGCCCCTCTCTCAGGCTGGAATCCCAGGTTTCAGACACAGGTTATTAACCTGATCAGGCAGCCAGGTGTGCCTGGCTTGTGGGGCTGCACAGTGACCATGCGCTGCACAGCAGCTGAGGTGTGCTTTCTAGCTGTGACCTGCACTGAAAGTCCCACTGGATAGGATGCTCCTTGCCATATACAAGTGCCCAGGCCCCTCGAGCTTCACATGATGTGATGGGGCGTGTAGGTGTATCCTCACCACATATCCCCCAGCTGTATACACCTTTTCTCTAATGTGGCATGTATTGTACCACGGGTTGAAAGATAAGGGACTTCAGAGTCTATAGATGCTAAATGCTGTCATGCTTGAAGTGCCTCATAAGCACATAGAAACGTGTTGAGAAGTTCGGTACAAGTTTAATTTAAGGACTGTCTTTTATCTTCTCTGCCCATTTACATTCTTCATTGAAGTTCTTTGTGTTGCATTATGATGCAGGATACATTTTTCCTATAAGTACTACTTACTCCACAGTAGCCAGATGATGTTACTCAGGTTATACGCTCCTGGCAATACCAGTGCTATTACCGTAACAGTGAACCCAGTGAGGTTGGTTCTGCTTTTTCAATCTCACAGTGCAAATCTGTGTCGTGACCATATCATGACCAAATAATTTGTCATGACCATATAAAGCCACATTGACCTTAATAACTCACATTCTGCATTGATAGGAGCTAGGAATAAAAGCTGGTCACATACTGCAAAATCCTGTAAAAATTGTTACCTCAGTATGTGCTTTCTTCTAACCCCCAAAATTCAGTAGTGATGACTTCTTTATTATTCAAAATCGGGGAAGCACTGAATTAGAAGTCAACACTGAGTTAGAGGTTTTAATGCAAATTTACTGAGTCTACACTGTACCAAAGTCCTTAAGTGATTTCTGGAAATAAAACTGTATCATCTCCCATATTTTGGTGTTACTGTTATCCATGGAAATATTTGGTATTTTTTTCAGAAGCTTTAAGATTTCACCAGATCTGTATAATGTTCCTGTATGCTTTAAATATGGTGAACTGCTGTACCTTCCACATACACTTTCTAGAATCTTGTCATTCACAGAACATTGGTAAACAATTGCAGGATGGAGAGGGTAGGAAACCTAGGAGTAAAGAGTCTGCTAACCCCTTATGAATTGTATATGCAGAATGGAACAAATGTGCCTTTCTGAGATTCTATGTTTATCTGGTTATTTACAGCATAAGTGTTAGTTATCTGTTACTGAATTTCAAGAGTATCTGGGATGTTTTTTCATTTACATTTACACTATTTCATTCATACTGTCAATATAGAGTCAGATGTAATTAGTCATATGAATTCAGATGTGAAAGCTTCCGAAAGAGGTGAGGTACAACCAATACTGAGGTACAACCAATACAAGTTAGGAATTTTTGAAAGTTATTTAATGACTCTTTCAGTTCTAAAACCATGTTTGTTTGGTTTTGAATTTTCCACCTCCAAGGATGAGAAGGTAAAAACATCTTTTGGAATGTTGAGAATCTCCCTACTGTTGCTTGGAGTCTGGCTAGAAAGGGATTTTGCCCTCTTGCACCTCATACTTTTCACATATCATTATCCATTCTCCACTTCAGGCCAGTATATTTTGCCACAGAGATTTGTTTTAAAGAGAAAAATGGTTAATCATTACTTTTTTGAGTTTATTGTGTTGAATTGATGCTGCTTTTAAGTCTGGAATGTGAAGGGAACTTTAGTAAGAGACACTGGTATAGTAGTTAATGGTGCTGTTTGAATGCTATTTATTGAACAGTTCCACAGTTCACCCTTTAAGGAGCCATTTGTTTACAATCAGTTTATCTAATCTAAACCTCCAACACTAAAATGCCTTGGCCATAATCAGGTAGTTAATGCATAGCATCGTTCTGAAGTTTTTGATATCTTAGCATACTTGGATGTTTTTAACTTTTAACCTTAAATCTGCATGTTCTAGCTTTACAATTGTCGATCTGGGCTTAAATTTAACTTTTAAAAAATATTGGTTTATGCCTAATGACTATTAAGTACTGTTAATCCCATTTTAATGTAAATTTTGTCTGGAATACTATTCATGTCCGTGAAGGATAGTCTGTAGTGCAGTATAAGGACCACTGGTTAAGAAATACATAATTCCAGAGTTTCATCAGCTCTGAGAAATTAGTTCTGCTGAAATTACGTTTCTCTTACTTAGTCTCACTGCTACTGAGAAATTGATCAGTCAACTACTTCTAGGAGACAAGTAGATGAATGTGTCACATGTAGGGAATTTTCAAGCAGAATGTATAACCCAGGAAAATAATGTATTTTTGCACAAATATGTGTATGTTTATGCAACAACACAAAGGACTATAAACTTCATTTTTAAAAATAGAAATAAAAGTATTGTCTTAACATAGAAGATCACTGAAGTATTCCAGTCTACTGCGTTTTCTGCTGGAATAACAAACACAGATATGGAAATAAAAAAGTAGAGTTGTGAAATTTTCATCTCATCTGGAAGCAAATGGGATTTATAGCTCACTTTTCTGAAATTAAATATCTGGCTTCTTCTCTTGGTGAAATGTAGTAAATAGAGGTCACTGTGATCTCTGTACACTAGATTTCACAAGTATGATAGAGATGAAATTAGACCAGTGAATCTAAATGAATAATTGTAGTTGCATATGCCCCAAAGTTTTGGGTGCATTCCCAGACGTCTTCTCTACCATTTCATCATGTAAAATATTTGTGTGTTTTTACCAGATACATTAAGGGGAAATATTTTACCTTCCTGCAAAATATCCCATGTGGTCCATTTCTGTACTAAGATTTTAGATTAGGTAAAATAATTGGATGACCTTATGCTGTGCTGCCAGACATACAGTTATCCTGAGCACAAGTCAAACTACTCATGCATGTGTAGTTATGTCATTCAGTCATGAAAACAGGGACCAGACAGAAAACAAAGTGTTTGCTTAAAAAAATTACGTGGATTTGAGCTTTGGAACACTACCTAGAGACCTTTTACTATGCAGAATGCAAACTCCAAAAGCAGGTCTGGAGGAGAAATAATCAAAAAGAAATTGCCAGTCTCATATTGCTAGGCCTGATTTTTGATGAGTAGAGTAATTTCTGCCTTATTTTTTATGACATAACTGAAAAGGAACAGGAAGACCTGTTATTGAAAATCTAACATTCTAGCATGTTTAATCAGTTACAGGAGCCTTCCGTGCAGTCATTGAATCAATCAAAATGTTTGGAAAAACACAATTTAGAGGAAGTTTTTATGAAATATTCAGAGACAATACGTTTACAAATACAGAAACTGAAGTTATTCCCATGGTTTGTAAAGCTACTGTCATTCTGAATGGCTTGCTTTCTTAGAACACAGATAAATTTGTAAAATATATTTGTTAAAACAGAATTTTATATGAAAATGGGCATTGTTTTATTTATGGCATTTTTTTCTGATTAAGAAAAGCAACTACATTGTGGATCATGAAAGAGAGCTAATGGAGAGGGTACATTTGAAAGATATTGAAGTTTTTCATAAACAAAACAGTATAGTTGGGCATGTAAATTACATAGCTCAAAAATACTTTTTATTGCAGAATTTGTCACAAATAAGAAGTCAAATTCTCAGTAATTAGAATGTTACTGGTAGAATAGTAAGAATCGAACATGATGTGATCCCCCTTGACTATTTTATTGCACCAGTGCTATCTAAAAACTGTTTTGTGGTTTTAAAATTCCCAACTAAACATGCTTTAGAAGATGTATGAACAACCAGAAAACTGATATTATTGCTCACTTGAATCCTTGTTTCCTTCCGAAGGAAAGAAGCCCAGGTTACATACATGTGTAAATAACGTGGCTATCTGAACTGGCCTTGAAAGCAAATTGCAATTTAATATTAGTGCAATTTCCTGATGTATCTGTCAAGTATCTGTTGAAATTGCATGCTATTGTCTGTGATATGTATATAATCTGTCACAAATTTTCTGTGATATGTGTATTTCAAATCTGAGGTTTATTAGTGCAAGTCATAATACCATTTGTCTTGTGAAAACTGGCATTGTTAAATAATAAGGTGGAGGAAACATACTTTTTTCTTTTAAGCACACCATGTTTCTTCATACCTACTAAATGGCATTTGTTCATATTTTGAAAGACTTGGCTAAAGAATTTGCAATATCATGTTATTGAGAAAGTCACTGATTAAAAATAACCAGTAATACATAATCTTCTGTCATTATTCAAAGCGGGCAATGCCTCCAGTTGGTGAGTATCTTATGTCTCCAGTCCAGGACTGATTCCAGTTCTTCTGCCTTCAGATGTCATTTTGTTCCCCTTTGATCTTTATTGACTATTTTAGTGGTTCTTTTTGCTTTCTTGTGACAACTGGAGCTAATATCTAGAGATTAACTGAAGCTAATATTTGAAAATCATATTCTCCTGATTAAAAAAAAAAGAGGTCTTGAGCTATTTCATTCATTCTAACTGCTTCTTCATATTTTCTTCAGTATAAGGTAGGATATTTTCTTGCCTCTATGTGGCTACAGAGGAATCTGGTCAGATTCTTCTCTTTGTGTTTTAAAGAGCGCCTGATGGCTCTTTCCCATGCTGCTGATTAGGAGAATGGTTTGCTCATCCTACCAGTTCCTCTCAAACACAATGTAAATTGAATAGCATCTGTGGAAGTGTAACTTAATAAAGACCAAGACAAGATATGGTGCTTCATAAATGAGAGCTGAGGTGGTAGTTGCTACCATCTAACAATGTACGTGTGCTAAAATAACCTTAAATTTGTAAACTAACTGGCACATGTTCTTGCTGTTACTTAACATAATTGTTTGCAGGTAGAGTTACTTAAATAGCATAAAATCATTCTAAATTAATGCATGGTAGCTTTACAAGTAGGGATTGGTCCGTTCATTCTTAATTTAGTTCAAACATTTTGCATCCATTTTTCATCAACTATTTGCACAATAACGTTATTTCACGTAATTGTTAGGGGTTGTTCTTTGCAAGGGAATGTGGACAAAAGAAAAGTCAATGTTGCTTAGTACAGGTCTGCTCCAAAGGCCACTAAAATTTATCATAATCATTCCAATTAATTATCTCAATCAAACAGAAAAAATGGACATAATGTCTAATGATTTACAAACCTAATCATAACCACAGAAATCCTTGTGAGTAAAGAAAATTGTTACATTCATATGAGAAGTAATTAACTTATTTTTTCTTTAAAATAGCTGCTAGTTCTGTTTAACCATCAGCACTGATAAAATCCTTGCCAACATGATAGCAGTGACAGTTGTTTTAATCACACATATATATGACCTCTTCTGGAGGTGTGAAACACAGGTGAGTATTCATGCAATCTGAGCATCTTGCCGTCTGTAAGTTAAGATTGATATGAGAGTTGTTTTTACTGTAAAATAATCTTTATTCTTCACATACAGTGGCAGCCGTTCAGCTGCAGTAATCAGCTGATATCACTGTATCATTGTACTGCCTACCCGCCTAGTGCTGGCCTTTACTTACCTTCACTGATTGAGAATTCTCAGTCTTTCTGCTAGGCATACTGAAAGTGGGAAGGTCCCCTGAGTTCCCTTGATGGGGGCAATCCTGTTGCAAGCTCAAGAGCCTTGGACTTCTTATGTGGATTTATGCTTCCCAAAGAATGTCAAGGCCTTTTATATTTCTTTGTGCAAAATGACCAATACCAGTAATTAAAATATTGAAAGATTCTGAAATGCCTTTTTAGCATTTCTCAAAAGAAACAGGCATCAGGTTATGAATAACTTTTGGGGTTTTTCTCTCTTTGGTGCTAGTATTTGACGTCTGTCCCACTTCAGAAATCTGTAAGGGTCCATTGAACACCTCAGGAAGCACCTGCTATTCAAAAGAACTTGCAGACTTGCAGTGAGATGTAACTGTACCAAAGTATATTAGACAGCTCTGTAGATGGCATGCTTAAGTGTGTTATGCACAAGGTTTTATTTTTGCCTTGCTTTCTATTACTCTGATTTCAAGCACTTTTTCTTTTCCCTGTCACTCGCTCACTCGTTCATCTGAGAACTTAGAACAGCCTTGGGTGTTTCCTGATTTGCACTGCTTTGTGAAAGACCTTTATGGATGATTACACTGGCTGGGGATTTCTACAATGCAGCAGATTCTTGTCACCGCTGTGGTACCACTTATTTTCCTATGCCATGTATATGCTCAAGTATCTGTTCATGACAACTGTGCCATGATTTATGAAGAGGACTGAGTATACGGGAGAATTTGGCCTGTTAGTTCTGGAGAGGCAGCTCTGAGCTAGAGAAGAGCTGTGAAAGTACATATCGATTGTCAAGTCAATTCTTTCTTTGTCATTTGGTTTTGCAGGTATTATTACCTTGCATTCAAGGCACACGAGACTCCCCTTGGTAGCAGAGAAAACTGTCTTGCCATTTTGGAGAGATCTAAACTAGACAACTGGATTCTTGGGAAAACCAAGGTAGAGGGTGCTAACATTTTCTCAAGGATAGTATCCTTTTAGCAAAACATGTGTAATAGTGGTTTGAAAAGTACAGCATGAATAAACAAAAAAAAAGCAAGGAATTTGCTCCAGTTTGTCTCCCAGCTTATGGAGCTGCCCTCCGAAGCCAGCTGAGCTAGTGCTGCAAGAGGAGGGGTGTATTGGGTAACTCCCCAAGGTGCATTCTGCACATGGCTGCCTCGATAAGGACAGTACATCTGTCAGTGCCTGCTGTAGTAGTGCCTTCCTGAAGTTCCTCCTGCTCTTAATCACAACATGACTGAAACTTCATACTCTGGCGTATCCTGTGAGCCTGGTTAGTACATTGTCCATTTGTGGAGTTTCAGTTGAGATCCTTCTGGCTGTGTTAAGAACCTTTGTTCATGGTTTAAAATGGAGTGGATGACTTCTCTAAAAAGGATGTTATACAGTGTCTTGAGTTGTTTTACAGTGCACACAGGAAAAACAAGGAGAATTTTCCTGCTCAAGACCCAGATAAAGTATATGTAAGCACCCATAGGACTTGCCTTCTGAGGCAGATTGCTGTTAGAGAATATTACGTCTAAGAAAAAAATCAACCCAGGATTTATTTTCCCAGTGTCAAGAAAGGCTATATTTCAAACTTATTGATACCTGAAAATATCCACTTTGCCAATTTACTTTGCAAAGAGGGTAAATATGTGGTTTATTTTGCAGTGGGGTGATTTTAATTGGTCAGTGGAATAATGAAATTCCACAAGCACACTGAGAGCAAATATTTGATTCACAAGATTACTCAGTTTTCTCGGCAATGGTGCCCTAAAATAGGCTGATGTAAGACTAATGAAAAGGCAGAATACAAGAGGTTATGTTACTACTGCATGTAATACTGATTTTTTAATTTTTTTGTTCCATTTCAGGTTTTTCTGAAGTATTACCATATAGAGCAGTTAAATTTGTTCCTGCGAGAAGTTATAGGGAGGGTGGTGATCATGCAAGCCTATATCAAGGGATGGCTTGGAGCAAGGAGGTACAAGAAAGTCAAAGAGAAGAGAGAAAATAGTGCTGTTACCATACAGTCAGGTAAATGTTCACATTCCCTGTTTCACTGAGTGATTTTTCATTTCAAGTTGTTAAGTTGCATGTACATTATTTATTCATTCATAACAGTTTATTATGAAATCAAAATAACCAGAGGTGCTTTTCTCTCCAGCTAATTGATGCAAATATTATTGATTTACTTCTAAGGCGTCATCTTAGTATTTGGTAATGTCTTTATTTAAATATTTTAGTATTTTGAATGTGATGCACAAAATGAAAATATTGTTAGGTGTGTCTACATTAGCATGCAGCACATAAATGAAATGAGTAGCATGCTCCTCGCCACCACAATGTATACCAGAATTCCAAATAACGTACATTGTGGGGTGGGCCTGAGAGGCTGATTGTCAGTAGTTTAGCAAGCTTTCTTATATTGAATTTGGGGAGCTGTGTGGGGGGGGGAGTTCTTGTGCTGGCATGATCATGCACCTTTGACTTTTGGGTTGGGACATCAGTGAGCACATGGGGACAATTAAAATTTGGATGAGTGAAGCAATGTTTGAAGTTGTGGGGATGTGAATACTGCAGTCGTGAACTCAGAGTTCAACATGTGGGTGGGTGGGGAAGATGTATTAGGGGTGGGGGCTGGAGTGATTATGGCAGGAGGGATGAAAGTTTCAGCACATCTCTGACTCTGTAGACTCTGTAGCACTTCCTTGAATAAATGTAATTTCCAGCACATGGTTTTGTATTTTTAGCCTGGAGAGGATATGAAGCTCGCAGGAAGTACAAGGAAATAAGGAACAGAAGAACTGATGCTGCTATACATATTCAAGCAGGTAATTAAAACATTATTTCAATTGCCAACACCTATTTTGCTGTGGGTGATTTCATGTCTCATAGCCAACAGAAATACATGCAGTCCAACAAAAGCTATCAAAAACATTACTTCTGATTGTCTGTTCTTCAGTATCGAGAGACATCAGTGACAGGTATCAGGCACTTTGGGCTTTTTGTAAGTATGTCTCTGGAAGAAAAACATACTGATTAAAAGCTGTTCAATTAATTCTTCAAGATTCTTCTGAGCACAGTCACTATGATTCAACTATTTGTAGAGCTGGTATGAAGCACTAGACTGATTTGACTAAAAGTGTGAGTGGGAGGCACTGGACATGCACTTCCCTGTGTCAAGCCCTGGTCTTGGCAGGTTGCCAGGTTTTTGTTTGGACTGCTTGCTGGGTTTGCCAGTTTTGGCCTATCTTTTGACTCTCTGCCAGACTCCTATGCAGCCATATCAATATGAATTTGAATATACTTTAAGGAGATTATTGGAGGAACAGGCCCATAGGGCTGTGTAGGTCTCTAGTAGAGAGCAGGGTACCATATGGCACAGAAATCTAAGAACCAGGGCCGTGAACTCAATGGTGTTTTCAGATGCTGCCAATATGAAGCAACCTCCATATGATGCAGTGTAATGCACCTTCCCTGTCCAACCCCAGTTTGAAAGACTGTAGCTGATCAAAAACGTAGCAAATGTGTTTACAGATAAACCAAAGTACCAGCTTCCTGTGCTGTAATTCCTTAAGCTTTGTCACCTCTCTACTCTGTATCATATAGTCTAAAGTCAATCTGAAAAAGATGTGTTCTAAATACTCTTTTACTTTGTTCTCAAGCTGTTTTGAGTAAATTAATTTGTTTTTCTTTTGTCTAAGTTTGCTGCTCTGAAATTAAACATCACTGTGACTTTCAGCAGAAAATAGAATACCAGTCTAGTTACAGAAAGGAACAAAGTATCATTAGGTTAAAATAATAATTTATAGATTTGCATGCATACTGTTATGCAGAATCATGAGCTCGAGGGGTAGATGCAGAATATTCTATTAAATGGAAGACTGTTAAGCAGAATTTTTTCCTTCCATTGCAACAAACACCGAAGGGCTGCATAAGCATTCTCTGCCCTTCTTCCTTTCCTTTGTATTCTCATTTTCTATTGTTTTCACGATAGCACAGAGAGTAGATTTTAAAGTACCCCCTGCAACTATTTTCTGGAGTATTTGCTACCTTTACACTTGGCCATATCTGAACTTTGATTTCCTGCTTACAATAACATTTTGCTGTAAAAAGGAAAGTGAAACAGTTGACTCACCCCTGTGCCACTATTACTAGTTCCTTAGGATGAGAGTTACCTCAGGTTCACTAGGAAGCTGGTGTGTAGCAGTAGCACCTGGAGATTGTAGGGGACATTCTGCCTTAGAGTTTATCCAGCCAGATTTCTTAAGTGTGTAGGGGATGCAGGCTCATTACTAGCTCTTTAGAGAAAGCAGCTGATCTGTTCTGCTGTTTGCATACATGGGAGAGATTCAGAGCTGTGTTCCTTCCTGCCATCTCTTAGATGCTGTGTTGAACATTGCAGGGTAGAGGCAGTGGGAGTGTACACATACCCTTAAATTTGGACACTTCTGTTGAGCCCTCTGGACCTAATGCTGTTAGCGCTTTTCCCACCAACATGCACACTGTCTTCCTTTGTCACCTGGCACTTGACAGTTTCAGTGCTCAGTCTGGGTGAATAAGCACTAGGACTACAGGGTTAAGTGACACAGCGTACCTTTGTATTAATTAGGCTGTCTGCTCCTCCTATCTTTGGTGCCACATTCAAAGGGGTAGTATAATAATAATAATAATAATAGTAATCCTCAACACATTTCTGTCTGCCTTTGGAAATCTATATCTAGGACTTCTTATTTCAAAATTCTTCCTGTACACATTTTCTCTTCTCTACATGCTAATTATTCAGTGTTTCAAATCAAAACTCGTGCTTGCTAATGGTGGCCATTTTCCAGGTTTTAAAATACACTGACAGTCTTTCTGTTGTTTACATTACACTGTCCAAGTACCTAGTGACACGGAGACAAAAGCAACTCCAAATCTCTCCCTTCCCTGCACATCTCATAATGAGAGTGTGTAGTTCAAGGCAGCTTTTCAGTAAAATGGAGTATGATCACCTTTGTATTTTTTCTTTTAATGAGCCATTTCAGGCAGTGAGATAGATTGTTTGCATTTGTCATCCAGACATTAGCAAAACCATACAATTAAAATATATGTACTTCCCTCTTCTTTCCCTCCCCACCCCCCCGCCCCCACCCCACCCCCCACCCGCCCCCACCCCACCCCCCACCCACCCCCACCCCCTGCTCCAGCACACGCAGGCCTTGAAATTTAGGAAGCATTTGGCTTACATGTTTCTACAGAACAGCGCATATTGAAATTTGTTTTCCTTTCATCTCTTTCCCAATAAAAGCAGCCGCTCGGCTTATCCCTTTAGCTTCCTCAGAACTTCCTTTCAGAATTCCCGATCTATTACAGCACATTCACATACCAGAAACAAGATGCCTTTTCATGCTGTCAACCTTTTTCATCTGAAATGTAAATTAATTCTTGCTGGTACGCTTTGACAGAGATCAAAGTAGGGGTATTAACCTTATTGGGCCTTCTCTTCATCAGAATCAGTTCCAAAGACTGCAAGGGTAGTGTTAGGAGGCCAGTCTTCACTGTTATCTATGGCCCTCCTCCAGGCAGTCCTCTGTCTACAAGTCAGCATTTCAAAGGCGCTGATTTCTTTTGTAAATGACCTTATCATTACTTTAAACTGTGTGAAAAATGATTTGCCTGAATAATTCTTGCAGGATTATCCTGCTCATTTTAATTGTGGGGGGACTTCATTCAGATTCCAGGATATTGTTTAAGTGGTTTTGACAGCGAGTGATCATAGCCTGATATAAAGGAGGAACACAGCTCCTGATTGGAAACCTCTTGACTTGTTCAGATTGTTCATTTCTTGCAAGTCAGTCTTTGAGGTAGGCTGCATTTGCATTTTAAAAATAAACAGATGCCTTTCAAATACATGAGCTGGTGGTCTGGAGATCTCAGTGGGCCCAGCAGTTCACTACCCATTGAAGAAATCTTGGAAGAAAAAACAAACTTAGAAAAAAAACAACCTTCACAATATACATGAGGATACAATTCCTTAGTGTATTATATTACATGAAAAAAAGTCATTATTTCAGATGGAGGAAAACACCCTTGCTAGAAAACAAAATATTTGTGAATTTAAATTAGGTGGGGAAGAAAAAGCTACCCTACTTCAGCATATCTACATCACAGGTTCTCAGAATACACAGATGTTATTAGTCTCATGGCTAAAATGGTACAAAGGATACACAAGGTCTTTATGGCTTCTTCTAGTCAAGTCATACATTTCCAACCTGTGAAGGTTAGAAAATGTTAATTTTTAACTTGGAGACAAATTGTAAAGAATGATTTTGTGTAAAGTGTTTGAGTTAACAATACTTTGCACTTCTGAGTATTTATTTGTAGTTGGGATTTGTATTATTTTGATTTACGTGTACATAAAAGGAAAAATATTTTGTTAAAATAAAGGATTTTTTTAAATTATGTTGCCAGATTCACAGCTGGTTTAAATCAATGTGTATCCACTGAATCATCTGACTGAAATGTTGCTGCACTGATTTACCTCACATGCAAGTCCTATTTAATGTTTCTTTGTGCTAGAAAAATGCGTTAATTAGAATTTAATACAACAGATAATACAATTATAAAAGTATGTTTTCTAGTTATGATAGCATGTATTTCCATGCAGTGTGACTGTTGTCCTGAAAAACTTAAGGGAGGATTTTAATCTGGTTATTTCATTTGTGAACTGACATTGCCAAAATGCCAAATGAGTGGTGCATGCGATTCACTTAGATCTGAGGTGACATCACTGAATTCATTTTAATTAGGCCCACTTTAGCCATCTGGAATATGCTGTGCAGCTCTGGTCAGGACTGAGTTTAACTATGCTTCCAGAGGTGAAAGGCAAATGACTAATCCATTGAGCCACCATCTCCTCCTCCAACACGTGCTCACACACTCACCATATGTCACATTGTATTGGAAAAGGTTTTATCAAGAACTCAAGACTGGGGCTCTTTTTTTTTTAAAAAAAAAAAAAAGTAACGGATGTTCAGAAGGAAACCAGATGAAGTGTCCTTTCGTAAATTGCTCTCTTCATTTAACTTCTGCCCATGCAATGTTGCTCACTATTTACATATCTCTAACACGTGCTTCTGGCAAAATTTACTCCATTATAATAAAAAAAAAGAGGGCCAGAGAACAGCTGTAATTTACTATGTTACATTTAAAATAAATGTAAGCTTTTAATAAAAACGTTACCTTTGGGATTTTCAACAGCAAAGGTTTAATGTTGGCTTCAATAGAAGAGAAGGAAATGTTTCTTGAAAACCCTATATTTATCCATCTATTTATATCACTATGTACATGTGTGTGTACCTGTGTCTGCCTAATACTGTTGTATAGATCTAAGAATTGCATGAGTAAAATTTTTCAAAAGCTTCTAAGCATTTTATAATATATCTATAAAATACAGATTTCCTCCCTCTCCCCGAAAATAACAACCACTAAGTAGCAGATCCAGTTTTACTTTTTGATATAATTAAATTTCTTCCTTTTAACTACATTGTCACTGTAAAAAACATTGTATATGTTTCTCTTAATGGCAACTGAACTGACTTATTGTATTTCCTTGATTTTACATCCAGGGCAAACTGGACTGGTTTGTACAGGCTGCACAGCTTTGGCCAACTTTACTCTTCCATCTCTTTGTGTTCTGTACTAGCTTAGGGCATCTAGTAATCCTTCATTTTCGGTATCTATCTCTAGTAACCATTAAAAGCCTGCTGCTCATGTGCAGGGAACATATTAGGAGAAGTGAGAAGGCCTTATGGTTTTGAAGTATGAGGTCCTATATTCTGTCCCCCTCTCTGGGTTAAGCTCTGTAATGTGCATACGTCTGCATTTCCTTTTGGTTTTCCCTCCTGTCTTTCAGGAGATGAAAAGAAGATCATTCTTACTAGATTTCATGCCCTTGCTAAAATCAGGGATAACGATATACATTGTCCAAGAGTACATTGGAAAACCCGTTCCTTTCCCTTGCTGATATTGACAAAGAGTTTCAGTATCTTCACTTTTTTGTCTTTGACCAAGTCTCAAGATCAGAGACTTGGTGCATGATAATGAAACCCTTGTGTCCAAGTGGTGATGTGCATCAATGACTCCAGTCCTGATGGCAGCCTTGTTGAGTCGTCCTATTAGTCACTGCTTGTAACTGATAATTACTGCTTGTATGTGAGAACCCATGACTTGCTTTCTTGTAATGCTTCTGCCAGAGAACTTAAGAGTTGGGTTCTTCCTGCTATTAAATAGGCATCACCCAATATCCATCAAGAGTGAGAGGTGAAAGAGGGGAGGTATTCATGGGACCCAGCAAAGGATGGATGTGACTCTCCACCCCTTTTACTGTTCATTAGAATTAATTTGGCATGGAGTGAAGAATCAGGTTCATGGGCTCCAAATCCTCTCGGATGTTGTTAGTTAAGCTGCTGAATGCTCTTTTAACTAGGCAAATTAAGAAAGTGATATGCTGTTCATAGCAAATCAACTTCTGGTTACAAACTACCATGATATCTTCTCTTCAGCAGACATGAGCTTTCATTTCCAAGTTGCTGTTACATGCTATTTTAGGTGGTACTATAGATTAAAAATGAGTCTGTATAGAAAATGTCTGCTTAACATGATTTTTTTTATGACCGAGAATGAATCCTTCTGCTGTTCAAAATACTACTTCATCTCCTTTCTTTATACTTCTTGTATAGACCTGTGATTGTTTAGCTTTGATCTTTCCACATTGTGCTTCACAATTTGCTCTGTAACTATATATTTCCTGTGGGAATCAGGGGGAAAATGCCTGGACTTTTCCTATCTGGAATTGTGCAACATTGTGTGTAATGTATATGCCTCTAATGTACTTAGACCTTAAAATAAAGGTTTTTAACTGCAGACACCAAATTTCAAACTCCCTGGGGTAAGTATATTTATTCTTGGTTAGCTAGGTGCTGAAGCTGACAGAAAACTTGCTTTGTGTGTGAATTGATCAGTATAAGAAGTAAAAATTCATGTCCTAAATTGTGGCACATAAAACATTTAACACTGAGTTACTAACGAAGTGCTAAAATTTAAGTTCAGTTCCTATGTTACTTTTCAGATCCTGTCATCTTAGGCTATGTAAAGATCAGGGTTAAAGATACTGTTGCTGGAAAGTTTGCAATATAGACTGGATAAGGTGAAAATGAGGTGACAGCTGGTAATCATTCTTCTTCAATGATGCAGTGATTGTTCATGGAGCAGTAGCAACATGAGTCTGCTAATTTCACACTCTTTGAGCCAAGTGCTTAGTGTCAAAACCAGCACCAGTCAGTAATGCAAATTGCTGTGATGGAGCAGCTTCCCAGCCTCTCAGACTCCCCCAGTAGAATTATCTGCATATGCATTTCTTTTGAAACATTATAGATCCAGTTAATAAATGTTGAAAAGATGCAGTCCTAGTAATGCTCAATGAAGCTTTTGAGGGAGAGACGAGTTTGTTTATCCTGCAGTTATCCCATGAGTCAAAGGGAAAGTAGGAAAAATACAGCCATTTACCTGCCAGATTCAAGGTATTCTGGAAGAATGTTAGAAGCTAGCTTGCAGAAGTTGAAGAGGAGTTGATTTTGAAAATATGTATGAGAACAAATGACAGGGTAAAACCTATGTTTATTATCAGATATAGCAGTTTTTTTGTAGTGAGTGAGGGAAAGACCAAAATGGTTATGCTGACATTATAAGAGTCTGGGGGGAAAAGAATTTTAAAAAATAAAATCACAGTAGGTATCCACATTGACTTTACAGACAAACACACACACACACACATATGCACAAAGAATGACTAGAAGTTGAGTAATTAGTAAGGATAAAACTGAAGTTTATCTTATTAGTTCATTTGTTTCAGTGCTTTTTTATCTTTATAGTAGTCCATCAACTGACTGATACTTACCATGTTTCAGCTGCAGAGAGGTGGCTGCTGGCCAGCTGTCTCTGCTGCCAGTATCGAAGTAGGCTCCTTGTCTGGTCAGTAGGGGATAGCTGAGGATTGGAAGCCTGATCACATGGGGCAAGTGAATGCTTGCCTCATTGCTGCCAGGCAGGCAGGCTTTTCCAGCTGATTATTAAGGGCAGAAAGTTCCTCAGCCTCATGATACCTGAGCTCTGTATTCGGTACAACACCTCAGCAGGCCCAACTTCTGTCAAGCCTTCTGCAAAGTGAAATGGTTATTTATTTTAGTATCCTCTCATTAGAAGTCAATTTTTGCTGCTTCTTTACTCTGGAAACTTCCATAGCACTGAAAGACTGTTGTGGTGCATTGCATACCACAGCTTGAACTGTTCAGATGGTTTTAATTGTTTACATTGCTCAAATAAGTGCAACACCACGTATTTTTGTGGAGGTAGGTGGCTGAAAAGAAGACCTTTAACACTATACAGGAATTCAGATAGAAGAGAAGGGATTTGTTACAGCCCCTTCCTAAGGGAAAGAGCACGTGCAATCAAGGTAGCTCTATTTTGTTTTCTCCACCATCTTTTTATTACACAAAAAACATCGTCAATGAGGAGTAAATTTATGAGTAGTTAAATGGAAGAAAAGGGAAATCAATTAATTATTTCTTAATTTGATAATAATTAAGGGATTGTAAATTCTACAGGGTCTTTATTCTCTCTTGTGTAGGTAATATGTACTTCTAGAGTTTTCATAAAATCAGAGACATAAGATACAGGGAAAATTTGTTAATCTTCTCATCAACTTTTGTGTTCTAAATTTATTCTATATTTTATATTTATTCAACCTCCTGATTTCCCTTTGTAATCTACAATGTTATTTTGACCCTGATCCTACATGCCGTAGACCCCATTTCTGTGCCTATCCTACATCCCACTGTAATATTTAACCCTGGACTCTAGCAACCCCAACGAGAGGGCTCTTCTCCTCCTCCTTTGAGTAATTAGTCCCCAGACCAACCCTGGTTTTGCACGTGTTTAGTGTGCTTAAAAGCTTATTCTGGATAGGGAATATTTTTTTTTCCTCAAAATCATGGTATTTCCTGAGCTTAGCTCAGATTTGTTTTTACTTATTGTCTCACTATTTAAATTGCAGTCCTGCTACACTGATAAACAGCCCTATTCCCTCACAACCCTGAGCTTTCTTATGGAGCAATTGCTTGTTGTACACTTCAACTATGGCATTGATACTGTACTTTCTTCATTATTCAGCCCTTTTTCCTTTTTTATGAAGGTATTTATACTTAAAATGCTGCTTGAAATAAACCCTACACAAAACAAAATTTAAAGTGTACATTGCAACACTTTTTAGTCTTTTGTCCTAAGTGCAGTATGTATTGCGATCTGTGGTTTGTGCTGGAGCTTTATTACTAACCGCTTACAGGCATCAAGAATTCAAGCAAATTCATGTCAGATAAAACTGCAGAAGTAATTCAGTTATTTAGGTGCCTAAGTCCAGGGACAGTCAATTTAAATAAAACATATACATATCTTCAAAATGTTATTCATTGCCATTTTCTTTGCTGTTTCATTTCACTGCGTGCTTGCTGCTTCATTTAGTGTTTCTAGGGATTGTTTTGTTCCGCTTTTTTTTTATGAATGGTATAAATTCCTATCTCTGTAGATATTTTTTCCTGATTATTTGTATGAAAGGTATTTTTAGTGTTTTATTATGGTTATGGTTAATTGAAAAATAGAGGACATAATTAATTTTCCTAGTTTTAATTGAATGTATCTGTCCCTCACTACTCACCCCTCTACCCCACAATAAAAGCAGGTAAAACTTCTGATTCTGTAAAATTCTGAGTAGCTCAGATCATGGGAGTTGTGATTGAAGAAGGTGTTTTGGGAGTGATGTTTCTACTATGTATTTTAGGTGGGATTCCTATTTAAATTAGACGTGTTCTCATTTCAAGGCCTGCTTTCCTTGCCTGGGCTGTGCCAAGTGGTCACTGTAACACTGTAACTGACAGTGTAAGGCCCTGCATAATTTCCAGCTGTTGTTAACTCTGCAAACATTGGAGCCACCCCTGTGAGGTGCTAGGTGTTCTTTCTGTCCACTGACTCAGTAAAAGTTGAAGGCATTCAGTTCTGTGCCATAGTTGGGTGCCTGTCTGCACTTCAGGCTCTGCAGAATTTTCCTCTGATTCATAACTATGTGTTTTAGCTTTCAGGGGATATATTGTTCGTAAAAAATACACAAGACTGGAAAAAAGCTCTGGCTGTATAGCAGATCCCCAGCTTAAGAACAGCTGCTCAGCTTCTGATTTTGGCTGTGAAGAGCACTGGTGAGTTGAATCCTTTGCTGTCTATTATCTAACAGAAGTGATTTTCCACACAGTGAGATCTGAAAGTAGCAGGCATGTCATCAGGATTCAGCCAGCTCTTAGGGAATCTGCCATTTTCTGAGGATGAGCACCTGTAGATTAGCCAGTGCCCCCACCAGCTTAGTCATTTTAATATTCTCCCAGTTACCATAGTTAGGTTTATTTATGGTGCTGTTTGTCCTGTGTTGCTGTCCTGTTTCTTGCACTTCTTGGAAGTGCCCAGAATGCCGTAGATTGCAGGCAGGATTGCAAGTGCTCAGCATTTCAGAATTGTCTGCGGTGCATGTTATTAAATTCTCGACAGCAGAAAGTTACCCTTCTGTGTCTGTAAAGCTCCATTGAGACAATCAATGAGATAGGGAAAAGAACTGTAAAAAGCAGATGGACAAGTCACTGACAGAAAACCTAGGAATACTGTAAACTGTAATAGTGGTGCCCTCTTTGCAGAGGAAGGGTATTTTAACCTTCCTTACCAATGGAGTCACTCCAGACAAATGTTCCCCCAACATTGGGTATGAGAGGCAAGAGAGATCTGTTACGTCTTTAGCTGTTATCAAAGTCTGTCTCTCAGAGACAGTGTTCTAGGAGAGGTGGCTGCATTTGCTGGATTAATCCCTTTGATTAGCAAGTTTCAGCGACTATGATTTATGAGATCTCTCCTGCTGTGGCGTGGGCATGAGGACATCTCAGTGCTTCTTCCAGTCCTTATTTCTGTTGTTTTATATGCTTCCTATATGGCATATAAGTGCGGGTTCTGTTACACTTCTTCAGAATTCTCTGAATGTAATGACTGACTTGACTGTAAGCAGATGCTGTTATTCCATTAAGAACATTTGGGGTTTTTAAAAACAAACCATTAACTTCTCCAAAATGGTATTTCTTTCTCTGTCTATGCTCATAGCCTTGAGTTATGCTAACCTCCATGCTAACTTTGGTTGATTTAGATTGAATAATGTCTGCTACATGCTCTGGTGCATCATTACAGGATTTTTTTAGGTATTAACCACCTGCATTCTTGTAGGTTAGTAGTATTCCAGAATCTCTTTGTTGTAGTATTCTGTTTTCAGCAAGAGAAAGGTTCAGACTATTGGACAAAGACTAAATAAATAAATAAATGTTTTTGATGATTATTTGCAGGGAAAAGAATGAGCCCACTGCAATTTGCCATCATATCTCCGTCTTTTGGTTGCCTCACTGCTCACTGGGGCAATAGGTTTCCTAATATATTATTTCCTTCATGTGCATGCAGCTCCTTCTTCTCTTAAGTACCTAAGGGGTGTGTATCTTGTGATTTCTTTAGAACTATTGATGATTGCATGGTCATTTGTTTTCCAGTCTGCACTGATAGCTAAAAGCAAGAGCTAATACACTAACTATTATCAGTTTTCTTTGGCATCCCAAATTATAATTATTTACAATTAGAGAGACTTTTTTTTTTCTTTTAAGTGATCTAGAGCTTTCACCTGGATTTGTTTATGTGTAGTTAGCCAGGAATTATTTTCTTCCCTTTTTGCATTAGGCTCTTTCTGGATTTCGCTGTTGCTCTCCAAACAAATGTATTTTTCTGGATTAGGTACAGCTTGCTCAATTGTACATCCCTTGAGATTCACAAACATTTTATGGTTCAGTAACTGTTGAGGTGAGTTTGAGCTCTATGAAGCACAAATATACAGACCTTTAATGGTATTCAACCTGTGAACTTAACATTGAAGTCAATGTCTAAACGCCTTTAGATATCTGGCTGGAAGGTGCCCATGTAAAATACATTGGCCATTCAGGTCTTGTACCCAGTCCTGATTGCTATGCACAATCAGAGAGGTGAATAAATACATACATTCTTTTGCCTGGAGTTGTTAAACTGCCATTACTGCTGGCAGTTCTGAAGTTTTAACCCCAACAAATATTGCAGATTATTTGCCTAATCCTATAAATTTCTCAGCAGTGGCCTCAGGTTCCAGTGATTTCAGTGAGACTTGAAAATGTTCAGCATTTCACAGGTGATGTTCAGAATCTTGGAACTAAATCCAATAACTTACTTCCCATAAATCAAGCTTCACTTCCACATGTAGCAGTTACTGGGCTCTTGTGTTTTAAGCGTATGACTGTTCAGTCAGACAGGAAACTTGTAGGAAACAGGAAGGCTGCTGAATAATAGTGCAAATGTTTAACACAGTAGCCGGTAATCTGTCCCTAGAGAAGACAGCCTCACTGCGGCTTCACATACCATGGAACTAAAGTACAGAATAATTACATACTCTTTTGTCTTAATTTCCTTTAATTTCTTTTATTTTTGTTTTGTTTTTCTTCTAACGGGTAGTTTTGGAAAATGAAAAAATAGCTTAAAGGTACTCGGGATCAGAAAGCAAAATCATATACAGTTCTGTTCTGTTATATGCACAGGAATAGAACTATACGTTTAAATGTATGACAACCTACTGCTTTTTCAAAGATCTGTTAAAAAAAGAAGTTACAGTATTATAATATATATAAAGCATTCAGTTTTACTAAGACATGAATTTCAAAGTGTTCGGAAGAAACGGGTACTTTTAAAAAATTTGAATTCCTTCAAGGAAATTTAATCTCTACACCTGGTTCATGCTTTTTAGTCAGTGAATGCAGGACATACGCAAATTCAAGCTAATAAATGATGTAGGTTGCTAATTAAATGCACACATCAGTTCATTTAACATTGCAGTTAAATTTTTCCTGCATTTATGTGCTTGACTTGAAAACCAGTTTTAACTGTTCAAATGCAAAAATCTTTCCTGTATGAAGCTGACTTCACAACTAAAGTGTCTTTGGCTACAAGTAACTAAATACACTTTGAGAATTGGCAGATATCTCTGATAGAAGTAGAAATAGGTATAGGAAGATAATGTAAACATTGACAGGGAAGTGGCTTTGTCTCATTGAAAAAATGTTTTTTCACCCTCTACCGCAGAGCTATGGAATTGCCTGTGACTCCTTCTACCAAAAAAGTGTCATGGGATTAACTGTACACCTGGGAGCCTGACACTTAAGTCTGAATTCCCCCCCAGAACCCAGTCTGTGTATGTGACACTTGCAAAACTTTCTCAACATCAGCCACCGAGAGGAACCTGCAGGCCTGCATGGTGTGAAGGAACAGAATCACAGTCAAAGCCTTCCCCAAAGTAGCTCATTCAAGACTTAAAAAGGGCAGAGTTACCTTAGGGAGCCAAACATGATTAAAACTAAATTCAAATGAAGGAAAGAAAACCTTCCAGAGCCCTTCTGATAACCCTGCTGAACAGCAGATTTACCCTTCTGCAGAGAGCAGAACAGGCAGCAGAGAACGGAGGAGTGTGACAGGGTTTCCTCTCTCACAGGGCCACTGTGGACATGAGCCTCACCTCATTCCTCCATTGTATAATTGGTCATTGCATGAAATCAAAACTGTCATTGCAGCATTTTGCAATGGCATAGCTCCAATTTCAAGTTAGTATTAGGAATCTCTTGAGCTAATTAGGAATAATCTGTGGAGAAGGAAAAAGTAATTTTCTAAAATGTCCTGTGATTTTTAACTTGTTAGACTGACAAATCTCTAGTGAATGTATTTTTTCATAAAGGTTCTTGTTCTTAGCAGGATAATCTACAGTTCAGTGACTAAGGACCTTAATCTACACTATGTTGTTCATGTTCTTGTTCAGACAGAGCTTTCATCCTCAGATACCTTTAAATCCCTTTAGAATCTTGTCAAAGCATCTGTAACCTGCATGCTCCACCATCTTCTTACCCATTTCCCTCCCAAGTGAAAATTGTGTTAAATAGTACTAACCTGATACCTTGGAAAATACTTCCTGTATTGTTCTTTTTTCCCTCTAGCTCACCAACTGCTAAATATAAGGGGGCTATACCTACATGATCAGTGGCCTTATACTATGTAGTAGAGCAGAAAACATTCTTTCCACATAGTGACTTTGTTACAGGTCAGTTATGTCTGTGCATGTCAGTGACTATCCCTTGCTCTTTTGTTTCCTTATGGAGCTCTGTATGTTAAAGGACACATGTCAGAAGATACCTGACATCAACAGCACTTTACACTCTTGAGTCAAATTCATTGTGATTTTTCTCCTTACATGCTTCTCTTTCTGGCTAGTTGATAACCTGTTCACACTTTGGTCAGCATAGGTTCTCAGAAACCATTCATTTTAGTAAAACTTCTGACATTCACATGAGTCTTAGGTAATCAAGATTGAATTATAAAGCCTGAAGAAAACTACACAAGCATGCCAACTTAGGAAAGTTATGAATAAATATTTATCAGTGTTTCTCTGTTCTACAGGAAGTATGCATCTGAAAGTCAGGTTCCAAAAATGGGTCTGTTTCTACTTGTTAATGGCTTGACTGGTGAAGCAGAATGTGATGACTAGATTTGTGTCAGTACTAAGTGAGTGATGGTTACAGGGGTTTAAGAGGACAGGATTAGAACTAGAAACAGAGGTACATGGACTTTAATGAACCATTAAATGAATGTCAGTCACTAATGGCACCCTGCTCTGAAGTTTACATTGGGCAGTAGCAATGAGGATACATACCTCACATGTGCATCATAACATTTTCTCATCACTGCTGAGACCTCCGTTAGTGTAGTATAGACACTGCACTTCAAGAAAACGAGCAAGTCCCTCAGCAACAAGAATGATTACCTATCTCTATAAACCATGATAAGGGGAGATATCGAAGGGAAATGGAAAACTGAGGGTGCATGTGCTATCATTTCTGCAATCATGAAAGGCTGATGGGAAGAGGAAAGAAACAAATTGTTCTCTTTGAGAATCAGGTGAGTAATAATGGGCTTGCATTGTAGCACAGGAAAGTTGGGTGAAGAAAAGCTCACTGATGGTAAGCTAAGTTAAGCCCTGTGTAGGTTACCTTGGGAAGTTCTGACATCTCTATCACTGCAGGTTTTAAAAGTCAGCTTAGACAAACATGGGGAAAAAAAGAAAAGAGTAGGTATAGCTGATTTTTCTCTGAAAATGGGGATGGATTAGATGATTTCCTAAGATTCTTTTTATGATTTATAAATACAGAGTGACTTCTTGAAATGTAAGATCTCTATGCTAGTGCATTGCAAGTCAGCCACTTTTATAGCATCTTAGTGCCAGCAGCCTTCGCTGCATCAGTGTAGAAAGGAAGTGTAAAAATTGTTTTAGAGGAATTCTCCTTGGGTTAGCTTTACTTGCAACTGCATTGCTGCTGTGCTTGAAAAATGAACAATGCTCGTTTCTGAATGGTCTACAACATCTGGAGGCCCGTTAAAATAGCATGCAATGTGGATTCACCTACATGGACACTGATGGGTTAGCACATAAACATAATATCCCATATATCACTGAAAACAGAGATTAAACATTATTTCAGTCACATGAGCACAGATCCATTCAGAAACTGGCTTAATGTAAATAAAACTGTTTCATATACAAACTCTTCTGTCTTCTGCTGTGCTTTCTTTGACGTGGTCTGCAGTTTGCCTCTCACTAAAGTGAGGTTCACTTACTCAGTCAATAACAAAACCTTCCTTGGATTCTTTTGATTAAAGAAAAAAAAATATCACTATGTTAGTGTGCTTCTCTTCTTCATGGATAGCTGCTTGAAAGGGTTGCATCTCCACTTAGTTTATTTTTTTTCACAACTTTCAAATGAATGCCATCAGGTCCTGGTAATTTATTGCTTACACCTTTCTCACATTGCTCCATAATTTCCTCCTTGGATAATTTCAGTTTCTGTCAGGACCATGCTGACATTTCTTGTATATGTCATCTTTTGAATATGAATTCTCATTTCTTTCCACAGTAAAAGATGGTATAAATACATTCTGCTTTCCTTTAATAGCTTCACTTTCCTATTTGTAATCATAACAAACATTAAGCTTGTGATGGAAATAGGAGGTCTGCAATTCCTGTGGCATGCAGTGGAACCGATTGGGCCTGATTCTGCTGTCATATGAGCTTCTAATTACTTTATGGTTCATATCATATAGTTTCTCATTATTTATAAAGATGTAAGTGGAAATTTGGACACAATTTTTTATTGTCGTCTTTTTTTCCCCCCTCATCCCCATCCCTTCAGAATTTTTCATCTACCCATGCTGGAAGGATTAAAACTGTTCTGTTCAGGAATACATTATTTCTGCAAAATGAGCTGTATTCTTTCTAGTGGAGTATGTAGAAGTATTTTTACCATTTTCAAAAGCATTTAAATGATGAAAGTACAAATTCCGTGACTTATAACAACCAGCATAACTCCAAAAGTAGTTATTTTTCTTCATTATAAATTGGTTTGTGTGACTAGTTTTTTGCTGCTATCATCTGACTGCTTTCAATGCTAAGGATAGTGTGGCCATACACTGTACAGATGTATGGACAGACCCTAAGAATCAATGTTTCTCTTTTTGTCAATGGTTCTTGCTAATTCAGTGGTTTATAGACCATCCCTGTGTGAGGACTGAGGTGTATAGCTCAGTAGCTGAATGTTCAGTAGCAAATTGTTGTATTGCCTACCTGAAACCAGGCACATGAACCTGGATCTCTTGCATCCTTCCCAGGTTAGTGTGCTGACTGCATCTCATCTCTCTGACCCAAACACTGCATTCCTGCAAATGTGGAAAATAACTTTTTGAAATCACAGGACAAACAGTTCCTTCAAAGATACCTGAAAATACCCTGCACCTCAAAATCAGCCTCAAATGCCATATTGGAAAATGTTAGCTATCAGCACTGATGGGCTCACAGGAACCAACTACTGCTAAGCTGCCCTCCTGCTGCTATTGCATTTCTCATGTTGCGTACTAGCCACATTTTCAGAATAGCTCAGAGACTGATTTCAAGGTGCTCAGCATCTATGGTTGGTGCCATGTTTTCAGAAGCGTTCCCTGCCAGTTTGCCATTGTGGTGGGTTGATCTTGGCTGCCTGCCAGGTGCCCACCAAGCCACTCTGTCACTCCCCCTTCTCTCAACAGGATTCAGAGAAAAACACGACGAAAAGCTCGTGAGTAAAAGCTAGTAATCATGAAGTACGTACTTATATCAGCAACAGTACATTCTGTGGGAAGATGGGGTATCCTGCACCAAATACAACCCTACTTAGGATTGTTCTGATCAGAAACATGGGGTCACTGGGATCCTGACAGAGTGTCAGGGTCTGAGGGCTTCAGAATTCCAGATGTTGATTTTTGTAGCTTAAGCTTTCAGGACGTAAGTTGCTGAACTTTACCTTCGTGCTTTAGACATTTAGACAATGTTCTAATCCTGGCATAGTTAAAGTGCTGGCAAAACCATACTAAATTCTAGATATTTTTTTTTTTTAATAGAAGGCAGAGGTTAGTTCAAGCTGCAGATTTAGATCCAGATCCAAACCACCTCAATATCTAAATATTTAAATTTAGATGATGGTTCAGTCTATTTTGGCATTGTAGGCCATTTGCAACATACTGATCCAACAGCAGATTTTGATTTTGAAATCCACCACAGTGATATTTGAAGGTTATTCATTATTTTTAGCTCATCTTTGGTTTATTTTCTGCAGTATTGGGGGTGGGGCAATGAATCATCTCAACAAATGCTTGAGTAATTTTGGGGAAAAGTGGCAAGTTATCTAACTAATCACATTAAAGTTTTATCTAAATAATATATATACAAGATAAATAGTAGTAAAGAAATTTACAGATAATATGGTACCTGCACAAATGTGATGTCAAATACAGTTGTAGACATATTTTATACTTTCCTGTACGTGAAGCATGCCAGTACAAAATGAGAAATCATTTTTAAAATGGATCCCTCCATTTCCTCCACGGGAAACACCAATCTAAATTAAAATTACTGTTTAGACAGAATATTTTCCTTCTCTTTCTTAGAGTCAAAGAATAAAGAGGAATTTAATTTCCCCTAACCTGACAAGCAAATCCAAACTTCATTCACGAAACTGCAACATTACAGAAAAGTTGAATGTTTACCATGTTCATGAATGCTTTGTTTTGTTCCCACACCCTGAGGTAGCTTATGGACAACTGTGATGCCATCCGTGTTGTGACTAGTCTGAAACAATTGAAGTCAATGCTCTTGAGCTGGGGTAACACATTCAGACAAACTTAATTAACCTAAGAGCCTAAACCCTATTGCGAATAAGGCTTGAATACTTCAGTAACCTCTGTGGATGCCACAGAATAGATGTGTTATCTGATACATATGCATGATGATATACAGCTACCAAATTCAATACATAATTGTCTAAAACATTTCAAGTCCTTCAGCAGTGTTATTTTAATCTGAAATATTTTTAAAGGGTATGTTTGAAAGGTGCATTTTGAAAGGTAAAATGCACATGTGGCCAGACATTTTTTAAAGTCCAACATGATGTTCCATTGTTACATGAGTAATTTATAACTAGTGCAGCTGACTGAAATATAAGTATTGACAAAAAATGAAATCTGAGATAACATATGTTGTATTTTTTAATCAGTAAAGCAATTTTTGATTCCCCCCTCCCACTGTGACTGAAAGGGCTGAAATGTATTCAGTTGTACTAACTGTGTAAAACTGAAGGAGCTACTTAGTACGTTGTAGCTCTTCACTGTCTATGAAAGCTTTTCCCTGTCTATGAAAAAGGCCATAATATATACATCTAAACCAAAATCTATGACTGAAACTCAGATTTCAGATGTTTCCATTTATAAGTAGAGATACAACTGCCATTAATTGTTTATTCAGAAAGGTTAGAGAGGGTTGCAGATTAATGATGCAGTGGCTGAGGTGTGTTTCGACAATCAGAAAATCTTACTTTTAATCCCAGTTTTAGGACCGTGAGCATATAAAATAATGTCTATAAACCTCAGGGTTTTATCCATCAAATGAAATTGGTAGCATCTTTTTTTTGGTTTTGCATAGCTGAAGATTCTGGAGCAAGTTCTGTGTGGGTGGATGTTACTATTGAAGAGATCCATTGACTTCAAAGGCCTGCCAACAAGGATCAGGGCCTGTGGAAGGTTTTTGTGATACTTTAATTAGCATTAATGAAAGCGGTAGTTGGCCTTAATATTTTTATGGTGACATAATGTGATGGTAAAATAATAACAGATACAGATGAAGAATCTAAGAACTCTTACTCCTTGCTCTGTGCTTAACACAATTAGCTTTAGGAGAACCCAAAGCCATGTGTTTCACTACTTCATCTGTCAAATTTTGAGTGTCTTAAGTTTGAATCCTGTGAGAACGTCTTTTCACAACCCTGGAAAAAAAAGTTTCATATAGAATCTTGTCAAATTAATTTTAATACATTACTTCCATTTCACAGAATTCTCATAAACTCATTTTACACGTACGCACATGTCCACAGATTTTTAATGACAAATTCGTTGCTTATAGCCTGTTACTGTGTTCAATAATGCACTTCCTTATAAGAGGAAATGGGACTGGTCTGTGTTTTGTCTGAGTTGATTATATGTGCATATTTAGAAATTGGGGGAGGGGGAAAAGGGAAAATCAACAAAAAAAACGTGTATGCAAGTAAAGTTTTCATAAGAATAAAGAAATTACAATATTTGAACTATGTATTTTATTTTCCTTTGCTTTTTAGGCAGCAAACCAGTAACGAATTTTCTCCTGTGGTGCCTGATTTTCTTGACAAACAAACAAAAAAGGTACTACTAAGTTTATATTCTAAAATAACATCACATTATAACTTCAAATTCCTGAGTCCACAGTTCTGCAGTGTGTTCATGGCTGCTTGGCATAGCCATCTGAACATGAAACCGTTAGTGATGTTTTGAAGTCTTTGAGACAAAAGCCTGCTTGCTAAGAACTTTAGTTCTGTAGAAAGACAGGGAGGTACAGTGAATAAGAGAATCAAAAGGCTGGAAATTTGCTGCTGAGAATAAATGCTAGCTGCTCCCTGAGGTGATTTGTCTGTGCACTTCACTTTCTACAGATGTTAGAGACTCTTTTTTAGTAAGGACCTGAGGTTCTTTGGTAGCACTTTGATATCCTGCTCGAATTCAATATGTGAAATGGAGGAGTCGCTCTGTGACTTGGAGCACAGCATAGTCTTTGAAGTCTGATCCAATTTTTGCTGCTTACCATTTGATGTTGAAAGGATGAAATGGAGAAAATGTACAGTTTTTGCCAGTAACTCTGCTGAGCATATGTAAGATTAAAAAAACAAAATCCCTTGGATGATGTACTTAGAAATGTTAAGCAGATTAATACCTTCCTATAGCTTTTTTCTAAAGATACAAATTAACTATGAGAGGAAATCAGCATACAGTGCATGCTATGATTTAACTGCATGAGGAAAATGGATAAATAAGTTAAATGGAAAAAGTAAACAAATGTTTGTGACATGGGTGCTAAGTAGGTGTTGCTGAAAGCCACAAGAATCTTGTGTAACTTAAATCTGGCATTAGACATTTCACAGAGTTGTAGAAAATAAGAAGTTGCTCTCTGTGAGATCACAGCTATAAGTTTTCATGGCAGAGTGGAATCAATACATTTCTTATGTGCCTAAACCAACGTTCTTTATTCCAAAAGGATTCGGATGAGATTTCTGCTTCTCCATTTATTCGAAAACATTCGTTCGAAATGAATGATTCACAATCAATTAGCCAATCCCAGTCAGTTGCAGACCATCAGTTGTCAAGTCCTTTGAGATCCCATAAAAAAGAAGGTAAGAAATATAGTAAATAACAGAGATCTTTTGTTTACTATTTATAAGCTATATGTTGTCATCCTGTAACTTGCTTTATATGTTGGTAAAGTCTTTTTAACAATCCCTTAGAAGGCAGGAAATATAAAGGAACTAACTTTCTTCTACACATTTTGAACCTGGAAATATAAAAAATCCCTTGAATACCTGAATTACAGAGGCAGTACGCTAAAGATTTTTAAAATACGATTTATATTAAAATGTTGTTAATAATCTCAATACCCTTTTAATGAAACCAAATTGACTTCCAAGAGCTTCACCTTTCCTTTGCCTTCTAGTCTCAAAAGTGGAAGATGGTGATGAAATCTCTCATGTTTGGCAGAATGAAAGACAACTGTTTTGTTCACACACACTGGTTCAGTCAGCAATGCAGGAAAATGTGCAGTATTTTTGCAGTCTGTACAATATGGGGGTTTATTTGCTGATACATTATTTTTGCCATGGTCAGTAGCAGTTTAAAAACTTGAAGTAAAACATTATGATATTTGTTTAATTTTAACTGGTTTATCTTTGGATATTCCAGGAAATCATTACTTCTCAGAATACTTTTCTCTGTAATTGTAGTCATTGCATCCTTGCAAATCTGTGAATACAGACTTTAATACTGGATCATAGAATACCTTCCACGGTTTAAGATGAAGTAGGTTGATAATGTGCTATCTGTAATGACAGCCAAAACATAAATGATAATACATTAATTTCCAGGTTATTACTGAAAATTAGTTGTTTATAATTTTGTGCCATGCATTAACATTTCTGTTTATATATTTAATGGGACACATGTCATCTTGTAAGTCTACAAATACTTATCTGAATACTTGAGCCCTAATCCTGCAATTTGTGTTTCAACTTTACAGAGCTCAGTTAAACAATTTACAATTTAAAGGTATGAAGATAGGTATTTATAGGGAGACCCTTCTGTTACAGGAAATAATGCAATGTTTTTAATCTTCTCCACAGGCGTAATGTGCTTTCCATGCTAAAAACAGAGTAGTATGTAAACACAGCAGGTTGAGAAATCCATTCTTTCTCTCTTCATGCATTTCTGTCCATATGGGGTTAAGTCCTTTGTGTGGGACTGCAGGGAATGTGTACATTACTATCTTAAATTATTACATGTTAAATGATAAATGTGCCAAACAGAAATATCTTCATTGCAGCAAATCCTCTTGAGGAAAGCAGTCAGGGCCTGAATCTGTCATCCTTACTCTCCCTGCATGGTGTATGGTACCCTGCAACTAGTCTCCTTAAAATCAAAGACATTGTGTCTACAGTAAAACAAGTAGAGAGAGTAAAACTGGCAGAATTACACCCTTAGCAAGCGTGTGATTCAGAGCCATTACCCAGTAATTAGAGAAACTTCACAAAATGTCAAGTGATAGAAGAATAGAATTTGAAGAAGAGATGAATGCAACATTGATCTGAACTATTTAACAAACATATATGTCTAAATGATAAGCCTGAAATATGGAGAAGTAAGGAATTTCATAGTTAAACATGAAGATACTAAGATAGATGATCATAGAAATCACACTTCAGTGAGTAACTATTACTGCTGAAGAACAGTAACTTCCTTGGGTCCTTTTAAAAGAATGGCTTGCATTCCAAAATTCAGATGCTTTCACACACTGTTCAATCTATATTCAGCCTTATTGTGTGAAGTATACTTTTAAGAAGAGGATATTGTGAGTGAAATAGCAAATATCGTTTTTGAATAAGAACACTTGTTTTGTAATGTAGGGCTATACTAAGTAAGCTGTTATTCACACAAAAAAAGCTGTCCACTAGGTGGTCCAAACAATGTGAAGACTTATTTTTCATAGTGAAACATCATTCTGAAATACTGTAGATTGATTTTGAATTCTCTTTAAGTTACATTGCAGGCAAAACTAGTCTGTCACCTGATGGTAGTGCTGTGAACCTGGAACACAGAGGCCAATGGGGAAGGGAATGTGACAGGTTTCCACACTGGTTTATGACCCAGTTATGAAGCAGTGTTGGTGTTTGCTGAAGGGAGTCTGTATCCAGGCTTAAGCAAAGAGGACAGGCTGCTTATTTGTCTCGAGGCCTCGGTAGGTGAGGCTCTAGTGTAGTCAAGGTGAGACAGAACACAAAAGGGAAAAAATGGTTGATAGAAATTTACATATTTTTGTATAAATCAAGCAGACTATTCACTCACATCTTGTTATCCAGCTGTCTAATAGCACAAGCTGCCCATTCTCAGTAGTAGATTGGCAAAGGCAAAATAGTCCAGGAAATTTCCACAAAGATCCTGCAAAGACTGTACTCTGTAATTAATGCAGAAACAAAAGCCTCTTTTTCACTTCAAAAGCCTTTACACAGGGTCATGGTAAGACTGAGCAGTATGGCCAAACTGCATGCAGCGCAAGTTAAGTGCATGCATGCACCTATGGTTGCATAGTCACAGGGGCTGGCTCTACACTGCCCAGGCATTCCCCTGGGCTCTGCCGGAGTGCTGGGGCAGGACTAGTAGCAAAGCCAAGGATTCCTTCACTCTCTGCTGTGACACGCTGCCTGAGCAGAGAGTAGTCCAGTCAATAGTAACAATTAAGGCAGAAGTTAATTATTCTAGTCACAATAAAGTAGTATGGAAAGAATCAAAATAGTATAAATATAATCTCCAGAGGCCAAGTAGTGGTATGTCCTTAAATAAGATAAATAGTGAGACTGTTTGAAATTATTAATGAGAAGTGAGTGCTTCGTAGGGAATTGCCCAATGTAACTTTGCCTCAAAAGTAAATATGACAGATTTTCTGAGATGCAAAGGAAAAATGCTTGTAAAAGGAAAGCCAATAGCATCTCTGTGTTGACCAGTGGATGACATAATTCTTAATGCTAGCACAGACATTTGGAACAAGTGAGAAAGTACATGAAGAGTCTCTGGCCATGGATGTTCTCTTGTGGAAGAATTAATATATGTCTTCTGATGATGTTCAGTTTACACCTTGCACCTCACGCTGTTGCCTGCAATGTCAAAACTTTCTGAGACGTGAAGAAATTTGCTAGGGTTCCAAGAGATCCAGAATTATGCAATTATGCAGTGTCTGTAGCCACAATCTGAGGCTGAGGTGGTAAAACTTGTACTATAGTTGTAAAAGTCAGTAGGGCATTTCCAGTATAACCTTTGATTTTAGATGCCTTAATCTTTTGTATTCTCAAAACTAGTGGAAATTAGGGCCTGGTGTGTTTCAGGCTGGACTCCCACTAGTCAGTGACACGTTGTGAATGTTTTCCTTGTAATATGAATTTTTATTTTTATGTTGCTCATTTTTCTCTTCCTTTGGTAAACCAATCATAAATACTTTATTTGGTCAATGTAGCTGTGTTGGGTTTGGAGAAACATGTGAAGGTGATCACTGTTTTTCACACTGATGGAAGGCAAGTAGATAATGAAATGTGTAATTGTTTGATGGGAAGGCAGGCTGCTACCCACCTCAGGCAGTACTGTGGGCAAGTTTTAGTAAGGGACATTGTGGGCATGGGAGACATTATTCCCAAAAAGTTATTCTGTGGTTGTCATCACACAGATGATATTTACAGGCTTATCACCCTAAACAGGAAATTTAAAATAATAACTTCCTTAATTGTTAGAGCTTAACTTCAGTTTTAAGGAAGTGATCCAACTTCAATTCTATCAGGACCATAATCATGTTAAAATACGCAATAAGCCCCCAGAGAATACACTTAGGTGATTCATCTTTGCTTCAGAGTGGAGTTTTCTTTGAGTCAGACTTTGTTGAAAATATTTAAAGCCACCTCAGTCTCAGCCCTGGAGTGCCGTCTTGATTTGATGTCTTGCACTTGCAAGCAAAAGATGCTTAAATACAGGGAACCATCTTAGTCTATGTGGTAGTTTAAAATCGTAGCATAATTTAAACTCTGATCTCATTTAATTTCTATTTTTACATTGTTTTAAAAAAGATAACAGCTATGGCAAAGCAATAATCATTAGCAATTTGGAAATGGGGACACCTGTTATCCTTTGATTCACAGAAAGTCAATATCCCAGCATAACTGATCAGTATAATGGTAAAGGATGGGCAGTATCTCACACAAGATGTGGTATCAAGAACTGGATGCCTTGTAACCAAAGATGCCGCTTCATTTTCTGCACGTGAGAGAGGTGTCAGTCCAGAGCATTCAGCACTTTCTCTCTGTGTAACTCAGCTTCCTGTTTGATTCCATTATAGCAAACCTTCCTTTCTCAATGAAGAATGAAACTGCTGCTACGTAACGTAGTGTGAAATGCTGCCTGGACTTTCAGCTAGCTGTCATTGGCAGATGGGATGATACTGACACATGGATGCTATTAATTTCAGATTCCTATCATTCAGGTTTTTAAGTGAAAAAATTTGTAATCTATTTAGAATTATTTTGGGTTGTTTAATCAGGAGATTTGTTTCATCATCTTTAAGCCCCCCACTGAGACTAATTTTACATTGGAGGAACGTAAATCATTAAAAACTTGACTGCAGTCAGTAGAGTCATTGACTGAGCAGAATCGGGTCTCTTGGTTACAAAAAATTGACATGAAAAAATTCCTGGGCTTTAGGAGTTTTTGGGGCAGAGGATTTGGTTGTTTGTATTTTGTTTGTTTGTTGGGGTTTTTTAATGGGTCAGGTTTGAGTTGGTCATTCTTTTGCAGATAAAATGCAAATAAAATCCATGATCATGGGACAGTCTGAATGTTACAGGAACCAATGAAAAGGCCAAGGCAGTGTTACATGGTATGATCTGTTTGTACTGAGCGTGCTGTAGCTATGTGTGAGGCCTACAAGGTCTCCACAGTATTCTCCTACTACGTACTGCAGTGTAGCACAGGAGGGAGGATCCGGGGAGCTCCAGGCCTGTCAGCCTGACCTCGGTGCTGGGGAAAGTTATGGAGCAGATCATCCTGAGTGCCATCACGCGGCATGTGCAGGACAACCAGGGCATCAGGCCCAGCCAGCATGGGGTTATGAAAGGCAGGTCCTGCTTGGCTTACCACATGTCCTTCGATGACAAGATGACCCACCTAGTGGATGAGGGAAAAGCTGTGGGCATTGTCCCTCAGAACCTTAGCAAAGCCTTTGACACCATCTCCCACAGCATTCTCCTGGAGGCTCTGGCTGCTCGCGACTTGGACGGGTGTACTCTATGCTGGATTAAAAGATGGCTGGCTGGCCAAGCCCACAGAGTGGTGGTGAATGGAGTTACACCTGGTGGTGTTCCCCAGGGCTCAGCATGGGGCCAGTCCTGTTTAATAGCTTTATCGATGATCTGGACAAGGGGATCGAGTGCACCTCAGTCAGTTTGCAGACAACACCAGGTAAGGGGGGAGTGTTGGTCTGCTTGAGGGCAAGAGGCTCTGCAGAGGGATCTGGACAGGCTGGACCAATGGGCTGAGACCAATTGTATCAGTTACAACAGGGAGAAGTGTTGGGTCCTGCACTTGGGTCACAACAACCCCACACAGTGCTACAGGCCTGGGGAAGAGCAGCTGGAAAGCTGCCTGGTGTTGGAGGACCCTGGGGGTGCTGGTTGAAAATCAGCTGAACATGAGCCAGCAGTGTGCCCAGGTGGCCAAGAAGGCCAAGAGCATCCTGGCTTGTATCCAAAACAATGTGGCCACTGGGACAAGGGCAGTGATTGTCCCCCTGTACTTGGCACTAACGAGGCTGCACCTCAAATACTATGTGTTCAGTCTTGGGCCCCCTCACTACAAGAAAGACATGGAGGTGCTGGAGCGTGTCCAGAGAAGGGCAGCGAAGCTGGTGAAGGGGCTGGAGCACAAGTCTTATGAGAGGCAGGTGAGGGAAATGGGGATGCTTAGCCTGAGAGGAGGTGGCTCAGGGGGACAACTTACCACTCTCTACAACTGCCTGGAAGGAGGCTGTAGGCAGGTGGGGGAAGGTCTCTTCTCCCAGATAACAAGTAACAAGACAAGAGGAAACAGCCTCAGGTTACACCAAGGGAGGTTTAGATTGGATATTAGGAAAAATTCTTTCACTGGAAGGGTGGTGAAGCATTGGAACAGTTTTCCCAGGGAGGTGGTGGAATCACCATCCCTGGAGGTATTTAAAAAACATTGTAGATGTGGTGCTTAGTGACATGGTTTAGTGGTGGACTTGGCAGTCCTGGGTTAACGGTTGGACTTGATGATGTCAAAGGTCTTTTCCAACCTAAATGATTCTATGATTCTATGGATTACTATTAGCCATGTTGCAGTTGAAGCCTCAGGCAGAGGAGTTGCTGATGTGATATGCTGGGTAATGAATTTCCATTGGAAGGATCCTGCTACAGTAGTGTTCTGTGGCTTTTGAGCCAAAATCTGACTGAGCATGAGCAGGAGAAAAAGTAGCTGCTTTTTGTTTTTTCTTTAAAAGAGTTAGTGTGGGATTACTGACCTCTTCACACCTGGGATAAATGCTGGACTTTGGCCTTAGTAAACAGAAATGGTGTTTCCAAATCATTCATTTTACCTTACAAATGTATAAGTAGAAATCATAGGAAGAAGATCTTTTTAAGGATGTCTCTTGAGAAAATAAGCTGAAAAGAAAGCTACATCTCAAAGCAATCATTATTATTGATTATATTATTATAAGAAAGGGTAATCACCTTTCCAGGGTTGTGAGGCTGCATATTTATGCAGATGGATTTTGTTGGTGCAAGTAAGCCTCTTACTGTGCATTGCATTGCCCATGGTGGGACCCTGCAGGAGGCCCCAGGAGGGACCATTGCCTCCCATCCCATCAGAAGCCTGAGTTTCTGCTTTCTGGATTTGTGCTGGGTAGGAGCCTGTTACCTTTACTAACCATTAGAGTGAGAAACATGGTACCTCGGTTTCTGTATTTTACCATGTAGTTCCAGTGTGGATTCAGCAAATCTGACTGCTAACATAAGTGAAGTCAGTTGAACTTCTCTCAGCCTTCTATGAAGTTTTCACCTGAAACTTCTGCTGCTGATGTTTGTATTCTGAACTGGATCACCCACAGACACTTTCTTTTAAACGTTTTACTACTCTGTGGTGGCATGATTTTCAGACTGCATTTTGCCAAAGTAACAGACCAACAAATCTGAAAAGAAATTGGACTGTTCTTAAGTTTTTCTTTACTGCTCAGCTTCTTAATTGTTTTTTCCCTTCCAACAGACAAAGACACAAACAGTGACAAGTGATAAATACAAGCTTTGATTTGTTAAACACATGTTAGCTGTGTGTTTAGCCCTAGGCAGTGAATTTCATTATAGTCTGGTTTACTTCTGGATTGGTTATTGTGATTGTTTTCAATGCAAAAAGATTTGACCTGCCGCCTTGACTGATTAGTATCAAAGGTGAGAGATAAAATAAAATGCAAGTAAACTGCACAGATAAAATGCAATAAAGTTCTCCAGAGACAGCTCAGTACTTGTTCTATGTAAAACAAGTTAAAATTCAGCCCATAATGGCTGCATTGCAATAAGAGACTGCAAATCTCTCTCATTGAAGTAATGAAAAATAATAGTAAGAAATATGAGAGATTTAATAAATCAATAATATATACACAATAATGCTTGTCAAAACCCCCAAATTTTACTAAGGGTTCAGTTTCTTCTCTTAACATGTAATGTCTAGCACTGTGTTTCTGATCCAAGCTGCAGTTCACCTGCTTTTTCTTTTATGGCATACAGGTTTTCTGTCGTGATATACAGGTTTGCCTGAGCACTTCTTTTTGCCATTTCTTTGTTGGTAGTTAAGCTTTTTATTATGCAATACTTTACTGTTCTGTTGTTATTGCCTGAAATCTCTCAAAATATTCTCTACTGGCCTCATTTTTATGATTTTGCCACAGTTACTAGTGCTCTGAACCAGCAGCATATCTCAGATGACTTATCTACACGGACAAATAGCATGGTTCCTAATTCATTACTCCTCTGTTTCTAAAAAAACACACCATTTTATCTAAGTAAACTTTGTTAGGATAAAGTATGGTAGGTATAGAGCTTTGAGAGTACACACAAAGTTCTCTCCTAAGAGAATAACTATAATAATATTTTCACAAATTATATTTTGTGTTTTGCAAAGAAAGAGAGAATTCAGAATTTTTTAACTTTCCCCCACTACTAGAAAACTTGAGGTAAAAAAACCCCTGTTTTTACTTCAGGTTATTTTGTAAGAAAAAGGCTAAAATGGTTATTATTGGCTTTTCTAGAGTTATGATTTCATCTGCTAGCTGTATGTTACCAAATAATTTCTCGTTCTTTGCTGATATTTAAAAATGTGAATTCACTCTGCTGAATTGCCCACAGCTAAGTAGTAATAGTTGGATTTCAGATCTTTCTAGAAGACACTGTATGTTTTCCTGAATTATTTGCATTTTTACAGTTCCTCACAGATATTACGAAGAGAAAACATGATGGTAAGAGCAGTAACATAATTAATGTGATGGTGACAGAACAATACATGAGACCTGAGATAGCTCAGAAAGTACCATAAAAAATTAATTCCTAAAAAAGTTTAGATTTCAAAATCTTATATACTTTGCATGTGTTCAGATTTTTTCTGTATTCTAGTTTGGGTAATTGTTCTGGTGAATTGTGATTAACTGCCAAAAATCATATACAGATTAATAGAAACCCAAACCACGGTATATAATTTGCATGGCTGATCAATGTGAATAAAGAAAAGTAATGTCTCTGACAAGTAAAGGATAGATACTCAGGGCAAAATATTTGCAACCACATATGTGAAGATCTAGACACTACAAGCTACTCATAGATACAGTTTGATAAATAGTATTTTATTCAGTAAATCATGAACTGGTTGTGAAGTATTTAGGTGGAAAGAAATTATCTTGTATCAGTTATTCATGAGCTCTGCTAATGACAATGATTGTATTCCTCTACTGTCTGTCATTACTTTTCTCTGCTCACTAGAAGTATTTTATATTTTAGTTCTCTCGTGGATAACCTCAGCTGATTATAACGGTTAAGTTGAATACAGCAATAGCAAATACTAGCTTGTAGCAGCAATTATGAGCTTGCAGAGCTCATTTCTGTCCCCAGGCAAGGACAATCTTTCTTGAGGATCTTCCTTGCTTATGGAGAGAATTATTGGGAGCTGGTTGTGCTCATGCGTTAGCTGACATGGCAGTACACCTGAAAAATGATGCCACACTCCCACCTTCCCTGCTTATAACACCTCTCCCCCAATGGAAGATAAGAATACCAAAATAAGTATTGCTATTGCTGCCAATGGGAGAAAGATCCTTTTCTATGTGTGCTCAGGCAGAAAAAAAAGTGTTTCTTAGCCACAACACAATGTATATGAAAGAACAGTTTTATGAATTCTAATGTTTCTTTTCCTAAAGTATCTTAGTACCCATTCTTTGTCTTTAAGGTTTTTCCTGCCTGGTACAAATCCATGTTTTATGTAGAAACATAAACAATGAACAGTGTAAGAAGGGAGGAAACACAACTATCTAATTATTAGGTAACACCTTTTGCTTGCCATGTTGGTCTGCCTGAGCAGCCAGGCTAAGTCTAATAGGGAGAAAGCAGACATAGCTAACAAGCTGAACAGCGTCAAGAATACCCATAGAAGACTCGGTCACCTTCCTCATCCGACTCTTACATTTTGTTAGGAATCCAATACAGAGTATGTGTGATTGCCTGGTATTTAGGTTGGAGAGCTATACCAGCCCTTTACCTTCAGCTGCAGCTAGCTTTTTTCTTTATAGGCTAGGAAGTATGTCTTTAGCTCTTTGTCTGTGGCTTTGTGAGTGTAGTGCTATTCTTGGGACTACCTCTCACCAGTGTGCTTATGTTTGCTCATGCACACACAAAAGTAAGGAAAAAAATACTACTTTGTTCCAGCCTCTTTTTGTAGTATTGGGATTTGCAAAAAACACAAATGCCCTCCAGCAAAGTGGTGCAATTGTTTTTTCTACATTCTTTTAATGCTGTTCTTTACTGCATATTCTTAGTTATGATAAAAAGCATGACTATCAAATGGATAACAGTAAGCTCATGGATTTTAAAAGGCTTATGTGCACAAACCAAAAAAAGTTTGCTGCAGCTCTGAAAAAAAAGTGAGCTGATTTGAGTAGCAGCATATATGGGTGTAGTTTTAAAAATTCGGAGCAACCAGCTGCTATAGATAAAATTGGTAAAAGGGATATTTGTGTGACAAAGATCTTTGATTTGTTTTCAGAAACAGGTGAATATATATGAAGTTCAGATCTGCATCCTGTCTCCTGTAATGTCCCAAAAGGGCACAGGTATAAGATTCCATTTTGGGCTCACCTCTCATATTTTGCTTGTCACACTGAGACAAAGTGATATCAATTTCTTTCATCTGTTGTTGTCCATGTGCTTCCAATTAGTTTTTCATTCGTAAGAAACTGATAAATTGGAAGTAGTACTGCTCTTAATCTCCTCATAAGGGTCTGCCCCTTGCAATGGTATTCAGAACAGCTGTTAAGTCGAGTCTGTAGTATATATCAGTTTTCTGCCTGCTGCATCAATGCTCGTTCTTTGTGCCTTTTTATCATTGATTTAGGGCCCAAGAAGGGTGAATTCCTCGGCCTCATATCCAAAGGAGCTTAACTGCTTTAGAAAAATGAAATTTTACTTGAGTAGATTAGATATTTTTATTTGCAAACTGTAGTCTGTTTTAAAACATTCACTGAGAAGAACATAGTCATCACAGCCACAGGCAGACATATCTCAGGGCACTGCAGATGAAGCAGGATTTTTATTATCATATTTCATCATCATAAGCAACTTGCAGCCTTACAGTTTTTAATTCAAAGATTGCCTACATGGCAGTACCACACAGCACGTTAATCATTGACACACATTGAAGAAAATCACTGTTAATTCACAAAACTCCTTCTTCTCTTCCCACCCAAAATATAAATGTACACAGTCAGAGAAGCAGTAAGTACTAGTCACTTTGTAGCTTAAATCCTATAACTTGTTAGTAGAATTGTAGTGGTTTGTGGTGTGACTCGCAAGGATGGGCAATTGACTTATTTGGCTTCCTTCTAACTGCCTGTTTCCAAAAATAAAGAGGAAGGGGGTGGGTGGGGGGGTGAGGGAAAGGGCACGTAGGAAAAAGGGAAAGAAGAACCAACCTAACCTTTTCTTAGACAGAGTATATCAGTAGGGCAGAAGACACTGTCCATGACAGATGAAACCACGCAGAACTTCACATATAGGAAAAGGGACATGAACAGACAACACTGAGTAAAAAAACAAGCCAAAAGTGGAGTGGAGAAGGAATATACCATCAAAGAGAAAAATCCATGCAGAGAAGTAGGATAGATAGCGAAAGGACAAAGAAGAGGATGAGAAGAAAAAGTAGTGGGGAAAAAACAAAGATTTTAGTTTCAATAGTAACAGAATGCTTGGTAGCCTTGTCAGTGAAATGTACTACTGCTTTCTGTAGCATTGCTTTTCTCATATCTGGTTGCTGAAGTTATTCAGGGAAAAGTTTAATTCTAGCTTTAGAACATTTGAAACAAGTAGATCACTTTATTGCTGTAGGAGAGGTATATGTCATGCTCTGTTTTGAAAGGCAAAATATTTTTGAAGGGTAATACTTAACGAACAGTTTCCTTTGCAGTAGTGCCCATATCAATGCATCATTAGTTTGCAACATTTTACATAATTATTTGTAACATAGTTTTTCATTATGCTTAGGAAGTGTGTGTCTCTGAAAGGGTGGAGCATTAATTGGTCCAAAATCTTTGAAGATAAAGAAAAGACCAGATGAAATAAGAGAAATTTTCCCTTGTGTAATACAACCTTTTCCTCAGTGGTCTTTTTTTATTTCTTATTTATGAATTCTGGAGGCTATCCAAAACAAACAAAAAGAAAAGAGAGCAAAATATGTCCGTACATAATGTCACATCAGGAGAAGAGACAAGGTAGAACACAAGACTCCAAATATCACAATCAGTTAAGCAGTTCACTCAGCTTTAGAGCAACATTACAGAAGTTAACTGAGACAAGAGGAATTGAGATTACCCCCACTGGACTTCTAGCACTTACAGTTTTACACTGTGTATTTCACTGTCTCATGCAGTGCAGCCATAGAACTATAGTACTCCCTACCTTTTCGAAGTTACACTTGTAAAAACGTTGATGATCTCAACAAGATCTAAATAAATCACTTTTAAACTGCTAATGCACACTGGGTTAAGTTCCACCATAATTTTCTTTGTGGGTTATATGAGGGTCATTGAAAGCATAAATTAAATAGTTTGGTTTTAATTGAGTCAACCTTAGCTTTCAGGCCGTTTTTGTCTTTGCAGAAAAGGACTGAAGAATTTTTCAGTTTTATTTACTAATGTTTATTTTTATTCCTGTGTTTGTGTCCATCTCCTTTTTCAATGTTTGACCTAAGCAAGAGTTTAACATTTTTTAATTCAGGGGTATTTAGAGTCAGGCCTGAATTCATTAGCCTATGACTTTCTGCATTTATCTAATTTTCCAAATGTACTGGAATTTTGGCAAGAGTTCTAAGTCAAGCTCACGCTCTTCTAGAGTTTCTTGTGGTGTGGCTGGTTATCTCTTCTTGAAGTTCTATGACTATGCAGGGTCATCTGAAGCAGAACAAGGTGTGCCTTGCTTTCTGGACATGATTCTTTAGAACAAACAGCTTTTGAATTGATAGTTGCTTCTGAGAACCAGGGCCAGATTTATTTTTTGAGTTGGCAGAGAATTTAAGATCAATGTTTAAGGTCAGCCTTTATCAGTGGGTTATCAAGATCTTTTATCCCTTGTTGCTGAAAGAGGAAGTGTGTCCTAGACTGGTCTTTGGTTAAAGCCTGTAGCTAATGAAGAAATAATACAGTAAGACTTTGGAAGAAACCATATATTTGTGATTTTTCTTATGCCCTGTTAAAAAATAAAAGAAGTGGCAGATGACATGCATGTTCCCTCAGTATTGTCAAATACATTCTTCAAATAAGAATTCTCAGCAATAAGAACATCACTGGCTGCCTTCAAATTTGCAGTTCCATTTACTGTAGTCAGAAATAGCCAAACTCAGAACAGCATGCTTGAAAAAGTGATGAGAAGGGTAAAACTGAGCCAAAGAAAGATTCAAGGGTTCCCTAACATGGAATACTGAATTTTTACTGAAAAGTAACCACATGTAAACTTGGGTTGACTGGAGGAACATTACTACCAGCAAAGTAATAGACAAACATTACAGGATGCATTGTCAGTAGAATTTTGGATCAGCTTGTTAAGAGTTTCCAAAAGTCATTTTTGGGTGGAAAAAAACAGAACTACAGTTTCCAAAGCATTCATTAACTCCCTAAATGACTGTCATTTCCTGGTGAGTGTTTCAAATTTTGCCTTGGAAACTTGGCTACCAAGTTTGATGTTCAAGAGGTAGCTGAGTTCTGAAAATTATCCCTGGTACATATGATCTGTTGGAGAGCTGAATCTAACTGTAAAAGAGGTTGTGTCCACCATTTCCTTTGCAAGCTAACTGGAAGATTACAGGTGCTGGGTTGGTGCAAATGTCTCTCATAACCTCTGAGAAGGTGTAGCAGGGGAAGATGTTCCCGTATCTGCAGAGGTTTCTCCAGTTCAACATCCGTAACTGAAACCAGGAAAAAGGAGAGGACGTGGGAGAAGAGAGAGGGGTGTTTTTTTCCTCAAGGACTGCAGCCTTTTATCCAAGTGGCTTTTGTTCAGGTTTGTGCTGCCCTGCCTTAGAATGATTCCTATCCTGGGAGAAGTAGGAACAAAGACACAGAGCTGGCACTGCATGCAGCAAACAGGCCTTCTGTGCTAGGGGTGTTCTCTGAAGAGGCCTCAGGGCAACTTTAAATTGGGCCTATTATGTTCAACTTTGTCATGCATCCTTATGCTACACCATGAATAAGCATGGCTGGTCTGTAAATCTAGTCCATTGTATCTGGCTTACATTTGTTAAACTAATGCTTGGGGTTTTGTCTGGCTTTATTCATACCAACATCAAAACATTGAGTAAGAACAACAAATCAGAAACAAAAAACACAAACATTTAAAAATATTGCTCCCACAGATTGAAGCCCCAAGTGTGTTTTATATAAACAATTTGAATTGTGGCTGGATTTTTGACCAGATTCTTTCCCCTGAAGGACCTTTTGAAACAAAAACAAACTGAGCAAAACAAGTTTTGCTGGGATGGGCCTATGCCTGTTTTCATGTAAGCTGATGACAAACCTCAGAGCAGGAAGGCAGCAGTGCGCTGGAATCTGGTGTACATTGTGTTCTGCATGTTCCCAGCTGACTTGCCAGGAGTGATCTAGAACTGAAACAAGGCCCCCTTTTTACTAGGACACCGGAAAAGAAGTCATCACTAATCTAAAACAGTTTAGCTGTTTGAAAACAATAGGCTTTGTTAATATGATGCCCTGATTGTGCCTTATTCTCATGTGAATGTGCGGCCTGTGTTGATGGGTCAGGAGGGTGAGAGCTTTTGAGAACTGTCCTTTCTCTTGTGTGGCCCATCAAAATAGTCTACATTTTGTCGCTGTACCGTTACCTGCTTCAGGGTGGGTATATAATGTCTCAGAGGAGATCAGGAAGTAGTTGGCTTCAGCACTTGTCTACCAAGAGAACGGACCAGCCATGGGAGTTTGGAGTAGGTTGCAGCCCCCCACCTGTTCAATGTGACTCCATCATCATGCGAAGCCTACAGAGTTCAGCTCATACTTGCAGAGGTGCTTATGAAGCTGTTTCCAGTAGGATAGTCCAAGATTATTTTCACATGAATGTGCTGTGTATAGTGGGATTGCAGGGAAGGAGGCAGGAGGTTTCACATCCTACTGATGAATGATGAAAAAAATGGAAGGTGAGGCAAAGTTTTGCTTGTGATAGCTGGTTGAATTTATTTCAATGGGTCACTTTCATGAAATACTTGGGTACGGTTTCTGTAGGTGCTATATATCATTGAACAAAGTAAGTCTCCTACCTGGAGCAGAGGAGGCGAAAGTGGAGTCCCACTGTGGAGTATTGTGCTTAAGTTTCAGGGAGACTGGGTAGAAGTGATACAGATTATTAATGGTATTGCTTGTCAGGCTTTTTATTTAGCCTCAAATTGGAAAGCTACTCCTTTATTTCTAAACCTTCACATTTGCATCCCTTTGATATGAAATACTTGTGAACTAACTAGAGAACAGAGCTGTGAGTTCAGTAGCCAAGAGATCCTTGATTTATTAACAGAGTTCCATAGGCTTGTATGCAACATCTCCTCCTCCTGCATATAACAAATGCTGCAGTCAGAGGCAGAGGCTGATGATGAAGGGTCCAATACTTCAGGGTACAGCAGTGGTTATCCACACATCTTGTTTAAAGTCCATATTAATCATTACCTAAATAAGACCATTCAATATGAAAAAAAAAGATGGAAATGTGGATTCTAAATGACTGCCTAGAATTAGAAGTTTATAGTACAACTTGAAAAGTAAATTGGGTTGCACAATGTAGGCAACTGCATGGCTGTGAACAGTGTTTCCTACTTCATATGTTTCATGTTTAAGATGGAGGTAATATATATGCGTTGTGAAACAGTAATGAACAATAATTGTGATGTAAGTACATAAAGCATTTAAGCTGCAGTAACTAAGTGTTGCATTGTGCCCTACAATGTCATGGAGACACTTAAAGGGGACATTTAAATTACTTCTAAGACATTTTGTCACCTAGTTATTCTAAGTATAGCTGTGGATGTACAATTACGGTTTAGATCACTAATACCCTACTAATGATGCCTTTGCAAATAACTTGGAGAAAACATTTTAATTTTGTTGCATAGGAATTTCAGAATCATATTTGTGGTGCTTGTCAGACTCCTGGAAGTTTAAAGACACCAATGTGCCTTCTTTTTGGTGTATGTGTGAGACTATAGCCTGCAGATTTCTGTGAAACAAATGTTGTATTTTTAGTGTAGTCTTATGCAGGAGGACATCTGAAAAAAAGTCTGCTTTAATTCAGCAGAGTTAGTAGTCTCCTCACTGGAGAAACTACCATGCACAGAACTGGCCAGTTAGGCTGTATCTGCGATTAGAAGACTTTGAAAATGTAACTGTACTGCAGATGTATGCCAGCAAACCTCCTTGCTGGAAAGGCATCTTGAAGCAGTTCTTAAAGCAGTTTACCAGATGGAATGAATTGTTCTGGTAAAAAAAAAAGGAAAAGTAATATTTCTAGCTCTGAGGACTTTTATCAACCCAGATGATGGTAAGAAATAAATGCATTGATAGCATTTGCTAATGCAGACTAGGCCTTAAACTAAACTGTTGTTCAGAGCAAAGGCCAAATTTCTGTTTCTTCCACTTAGGAAATTTTCATTGCTTTCTCAGGAAGCAGGCTGTGGACCTTCTGCTTGGTGTGCACCCAGGGAAGTCTTGATTTATATACAACCATTGTAGCATAGGTTTAAAGAGCTCAGGTTTAGGTTTTCCTTTGGTATGAACCCTGCCAAACAGGGCCTCATGATTAAATTAAAGGAGTAGTGCTCTTTGCTTTTGGGTGACATTTGAATAAACACCAGTATTTAGTCCTGTAGGTTCCTAAGATAATCAAAATAAAGGCAAAGTGCCAGAAGTACATCACACTGTCAAGCTGCTGGCCCATATACAGAGCTTAGTCAATACAATGAAGAAGGTCCCATAGACTGAGTGGGTTTTAGATGAGATCAGAAAAAATAAAAATAAGAGGGACTAAATTGGCCCAGCAGTGCCCAATTTCCCTGAAAATGCCTTTTCTGATACTGAAGAGCAATTTATTATTTATTTTTTCAACATTAGAACATTAGTTTTTCATGTGGCATTTCTCAACAAATACAGATTTTCCAGGGCTGAAAGGCAGTGAATGGATAACCCATGCTCACATGCTCTGGGGCATGCAGTGTGGTTGCAGCTGCAGTGTCCTCCCTCCACCTCTCCATCAGAGCATGGCAGGACTCAGCCCTGTTTTTCACAGCTGTATTTTCTTAATTTCTTCTGAAAGCTCTCAGGCATACACTTCAGCAGTATAATGTAGGCAGAGAGATTTAACAGGCCTAGCTACAAGAATGTTATTATATATTATGGGAAGATCAAATGTAAAATGATTGGATAGACTTGTTTCAGTTCATGAACTGTGTTCATTCAACACTAAATCCAAATGCTTCCCATGTCATCAGAGATTACTTACAGAGTGAACTGAGAGGTCAGTCCCATGTATCCTGTTTGCCTGTTGCTTGTATTGGAGTCCCATAAGTTTCTCCTCTCTGCTCAACCATAGTATTTAGATAAATTGAAATACATGCAAATCTTTTCGTGAGCAGTGTGCTATACTGTTGGAAAAATAAGAGATTAATTGAGATAACAGTATCTTCTGTAAACTTGAAAACAAATCATTTTTAATGCCTGAAATTACAGGTAATTTTTTCCAAAAAATAAGGCATTGATTGCATCTGGAACTAGCTCAACCTGTGAAAACATTCTTCTTCCAGACATTAGCTTAGTTGAGCCCTTTTAAGTACATGTTCTGTAGTGGTCTTTGGCTACTTTTAATGTCATTTTTAGGTACAGCTGAATCTAAAGAACTGCAGTTTACTTGGTCATTATATAATTTGTCTAGATTGATCAGTTTAATATCTGATTTTTCAAGATTTCCTCACAATTCTGGAATTTTAGCAATGCAGATATTTTCCAATTGCCCAAGGCAATAATAGATGTGGTGTGCAAACACTGCTTTAAAGAGGGTGTCTGTCTGCTGATTTACATATTTTAAAAGTATTAAGATCAAAAGTAATGAGAATTTAATCCATATGGCATGTAGAAGATAAATAGGAATATTAATACTGTATCAAATACTAATTAAAGGAAACACCAGTCCTATTTTTAAAATCTTGCATGCAGATGAAAAAGTAGTCATTGCAAAGTTAAGATCTGATTCAAAGAATTTAAGAATTAACAGTTCTCAGCCACAGATTCTAACTGTGAGACTGCGTTTATATGCTAGGCCAAATTCTGGTTTCATAGTACTTTGCAGGATCACTGCAGTATCCCTGTCTGTCCAAGCATCTCAGGTGACTCTAAAACTGAAAACTACTACCAGCTTTTAACAAGGAAATTCCCTTTCATTATCCAATAAGCTGAAATACAGATAGTATCCAACTTGCCTAAGCATACCTGCCTGCAGCAGTGCTAGTCTCTAAAATAGACCAATTAGTGGGAACCCTGTTAGATTTTTATCAACTCTTGTATGCAGATTGCAACAGTGGGTGAAGAAAATGTTGTCATCAGCTTCACAGAAAACTTTAGGCAAGAATGATCAAGATGAGTCATACGTTTGTCATGTCTTTGGGCTAGACTGGATTTCTGTATTTCACTGTTACGGAATTTATAGGTGAAAGTGCCTTGGGATGTGTGCTCCCAGCAGGATAGCAAGTACTCAAAAAACTGGCTTCGGATGCACTGGAACTAGAAGCTTTAGTGCAGCATCAGCCTCACACTCCATGCAGACAAATTAGGCTTAGCAAGACACATGAGATACATTTAGTGCATCATGATCTCTTAAAGTCTGTAGACCTTCAGTTCTCCATTAAGTCTTTGTTATAAGTATCAGAGTATGGGGATACACTTTTAGCAGAGGAGTGAGCTTGCAGTGAAGGGTTACCTTTGAAATATGAGAAAAATAAACAGGGGGAGCTAAAACAAGTTTTGCTAGTACTTCATAGTCTTATGAGAGAATAAACTGCATCATTTGCTGTAGCAGGCTGAAAAAGACCTGAGAATAACAGAAGTAATGATTTTTCCTCATTTGTGCCTTGAACAGTATGTATACACCAAAGCTATCTGACACACAGCTGAGCCTGCCAGAGTGGAGAGGAGTCTGAAATGCTGTATCTTGCTCAGTCTTGTGCACTACTCTAATTCTTTCCTGTAGGTCTGTGGTTCCTGTGTGTTTCTGTAGTAACTATAGCAAGTAGTCATCACGATACAGCAAATCTTCTGAAGGTTCAATAAACCTCCACTGTTGCTGCTGTTCCCTTCTGCCAGATCAGAGTGGCCAGGACAAAGTTGTTTTGTCAGTGGATCAACAAATCACAATTCTTCTGCAACCTTCCATGTACTTTTAAACTGCTACTCCATTCTAGAGCAAATGGTGCAGCAACACATCAAGCAGGTACCAATTGTTCCACACATACATGGACCAAAGTTATCCAGGAGCTGCCCTCTCAATGCAAGAGGAAATTTGATGATTGGGAAAAATGTAGTCCATTGTATGTAAAGCCAAACAGCCGGATGATGAGTGGGGATATAGACCCATCTGCTTCTTGTCTTCTTCCAGGAAATATTAGGTAGAGGCAGCAACTGCATACTGTGCCTCTTCTTTACAGTCAGTTTAAGGATGATTTCACACAAGTACCAGCCCCAGTCCATCTAGAAGAAGCTGAGCTTTGTCCTGGGTGAGTTGATGCTTTCTTTCCCCAATTGTCATTTCAAATATCTGGTGAGAGTGCATTGGCTCTGTGCTTTCTGTGGGGAACAACCTCCCTGGGAAGGAAGGATGTGGTTATGCTCATCAAAGTTTTGATTGCTGAGTGGCTACAGGGCCTTGTATTCCAAGTGTGTTTGTTTCTGTGCCCTTTCCTGCAGAATAGCCCAGGTAGTGTTTTAATAGTTCTGTGTATTTTGTAAAGGACCTTTTAAATATTAAATAGACTTTCATTTTCCAGCTGGAAAATTAAAACATGGAAGTATTTCACAGATCCTTCATCCAGTCTTGAAGCAATTTTGAAATGTTAACTGAAAAAATCTATCTGCCTTGGAGCATTTTTTTACATCAAACATTCCATGAAAATACTTTCCTCAAACTCTTTAAGTATTTCCAAATATCAAACAAGAAGACAGATGACTTTTTCAAGTATTGGTGATGGTCTAAGGCAGCTAGTGTCAAGTTCACGTATTTTTTTAAAACAGAATAAGTAGTGTAAACATTATAGTGGGGAAGACTGGCAGGCATCACTCTTTATCACCAGCATGGGCTGACACACTGATGATGCTGATTCGTGTTCTGATAGAGGTGTCATAGTCACCAAATAAATAGAGTTTGTGTTGGGAAACGTTTTGACCTACAGAGCAAGAACCAAAGAGAGGCAAATAACTAACACAATGAGTAGTTTTGGAGATACATATACAGGAGTTGCCGTTCCTTCCCTCCCCATACCGTTTCCTTCTCAGCTCCATCTTGGTTTAGTTTTTGAAATAGTTTCTAGTAGCCATGGAAAAGCCTTCACTGCCCTTTTCAGAGCTGGGGAAGAGCAAGTGGTGGTGATTGGAAGAGGGATAATTATCTTTACCCTTCAAGACAGGCTGATTTCCCAAAGAGAGAAGACTCTTAATTCCTGTAGCATAGTGTGTGTCATACCTGTGTGGGTATGTTTAGAATGCACTGTTGGCTCTGTATCTATCAGATAATAAAGTTCAGCTTGGATCAGCATTAAGGTTAGGTTAGTGCCGTCTAGAAATTTACTGGGCAGAAGTTTATTCTAGGATTTTATCGTGGTTCTGGGCTTAAATACTTTCTTCACATCCTTCCTTGTCTTTTGTATTTACTGTCTGGATAACCCCTGTCCGTGTCCTCTAGCTTACTTCTTAATTTCTGCCTATGGGCTTAAAAGACCTTTGCTGTTTTTAGTGGGGGAATTGGAGATCTGAAGCCCAGATCCCCATCATATTCATCTCAGAGTTTGACAGCTTTATAGCCATCTTCCAGGAGAAAAATAAGTCCACCAGAATGCTTTTACTTAGAGCTGAACTCAAATTAGTAGAGCTGGATTGAGAAGATGCTCATCCTAGAGAACGTGCTGCTTCCCAAGATTGTGCCAGTATTTCCTTAGGGTTATGGTTTCCAATCTGGTTGTAAAATAAGGTTAATCTCCCAACGGCTCCCAGCTCTGCCTGAATAGGCATCTCTAGGTAGTAGAAATTCCTTCTGAAAGCCTAGGTTGTGTAAAACCTCATGTTTAGAGGTCTGTGTGCTAGGCTCCAGTACTTGCTGTAGATCAGTGTCATTGGGACAGCGCTATTGAGCTGAGTCAGCTGAGCAGCTAAGGTAGCAAAGCAGAATCTCAGAGTAAACTCAATACTCAAGAACAAAAACTCATTCAAAGCAGTGCTCAACACAACCATCTTATCCACACTCAGCCAGATCTTTTGCTGCGTGCACTATCATTTTATTGGCCATTTTTGCACCTTTCCTGAAGCCAGGATGTTCGGTACAGGCACATCTGAATTGTTCTGCCTTTGAGAAAACAAGCTTCCAGAAGTCTGTGACAGCTACCTCTGTGTGATACGAGTATTACTGACCCTTTGTAAGTCACTGTGTGCCACCCATAGTGTGAGAGTCTTTTCACAAATCTCTAAGCATAAAAGAGGTTTTTGAATCTTAAAATCTTGAAAGGCCCCTGAGGTTCAGGTGCTGTCCTGCCACATGCAAGAGGATGTTGTAACTGGTGGCTGATACTGGGAGATGTCTTTCCCAGGTGTCGCATGCTGCCAAGTTCCAGACTAACAGCTCAGAGAAGCATCCTGCAATTTCTTCAGACTCCTCATCTTGTGCCTAGGCACTGCAAGATGCCACTGCATATGTTTAGGTTTATTCATTTGTGGAGGATGAAATGCTTAAGAATGCCAGTTCCCCAGAAACTTCTCTTAATGCAAACTTTGACATAAATAGTAAAGAATGAAGGTACCTTTCAGGAATGCAGGAAATAATGAGTCTGTGCTTTATTTAATCACAGCTAAGGAAAAACAAAACTAAAAATTTTGGTTTGATTTCAGCATATTGCCTTAGTTCCCCTGACCTACCAAACTGGGGACAGAGGCTTTTCTGCCTTTATTCCCATTTCACAGCAGGATTTCTGCTAAATGAACTTTTTTAGTGAGTTGATTAATCTCATTTCATATCTGCTGCGCTTTTTTACCTTTCTCTGATGCTAGTCATGAGCATACCTTTTGAATTCCCCTCCCTGTTGATTGACTTCAGCTGGGCTGAAGAATCTAGACATCATCTGACAGGTCATTTTTCAGTGGAGGTGCCAGTTAGTGCAGTGTTACTCCCTCCAGTGTTCATGGGTCATTCCTGTTACTACCAACACATCTGGGTAAAATACAAGTTATATATCAGCCAGCTCAGTTGCATGATCTAGTCAAAACAGAATGAAGAGAATCAGCAGCAGGGGAGATAGTCTGCTGAATATGGCTGAATGTGTAAAGATAATCCTAGTGGGCTCTAGATATAGCCATTTACAAAATGCAAAGATGCCTTTTCCTAGCAGACAGGCTGGTGAGGGCATGGTATTTAAAATAAATTTTAAAAAATGTGAGCAAGGATTCTAATACGTCACTTTTTGGTAACGTACGATTTCAAAACTATTCATGTACAAAGAAATTAAATCAAGAAATACAGCTGATTACTGGTTCCTGAAACAGACTAGAGAAGGTGATAAATAAGCAAACTAAAAAGCAGCTTAACGTATAAAATGGCCACTGAGCTGCATTTCAATGACCAGGCAAATAGCAGTATATGTCACCTTTGGAGCATCTGAAATTTGGAACATCTCATCAATAAGGAGTGTAAGAATAAGGATTGTGAGAAAAGTTTCCCTTTCCTGTGCAGAGGTATGCAGTGCAATGTCACATCCATAAGGGTCAGTGATCAAAACTGCAAGTGTGTACCTTAACTCTAAGCCTGGCTTTCAGAGCAGAGAGGACTCAACAGAACTGTGGCCACTTTAGTATCTCTAGTAATTTGTTAACCTAGGAAGTTGTCTGTACCTTGAGTAGATCTTGTAAGTAACGCAGCTGCTCAAAATATGCCAAAATTCCAATAGTCATTATTATATCACAATTTAATTCAGAACATTCAGATATGAGACACTTTCATTGCTGGATAGATGTTTGACCACTTGTCTTCAGCACACTTACAAAATCTGCTATGTAAGAGCATAAAAAATGTTGCTAGATTTTGCAGGCCTTTTCCTCTCCCACTCCCTCATCCACAGACTGATGAACTGCATAGGACCAGGAATTACGAGTGGAAATCAAGTGTCTCAAAAAACTAAGGGCTGTAAAGGGATTACCTAAAACTGCTGTAGAATGTAATTGCTCTGGAGCCCTGGACATGCCTTATCAGCACCAACATGCTGCTTTCTATATATGAAACTTTTAAAGGAACTCTAGCTATTCTGCTGTCCTACCATGATTCAGAAAGCTGAACACATGCCCTCTTTACCGTGGAGCACCCTTCAAGGAATGCATTCCTTGAGCAGACTTGACCAGGGAGAAGAGACAATGACGAGCCTGTGGATCAGCAATTATAAATACCCAGGAAAGGATCAAAAAACCCATTACTGGTGCTGCTTCAGTCCAGGGGTAAAATGGCAGCTGCAGAGAAGCCGCTGCATAGCCATGTCTCCTGTCTATGTATGGAGAGCAGATTTTATTCCTTCCTTCAGTCCCCACAGGCAAATCCCAGTTACTTGGAATTTGTTCAGGAGAAGGGTGAATTTTACCCTGAAGGAATTAGGAAGCATTATAGATTCAACATATGGGACCATATGTCATTGTATTGTTTCCAAATGTTTCTTTTTGAGCTTTTTCCTTCCATTGCGGACAGCTTATTTCACCGCACATTGTCTAGAGAAGAAGGGAGTTTCATATTCCCATTTCTTTCATTAAGCCACTATTAAATCTATATCAGTTTCATAATACTGTTTGTCAACATTATTTCATCCTTTGTTTCAAACATGCACACCATAAGTGTGGTTTGAGGCAAGTGATTTGAATATGTTTTTAAGGCACTGTCAATATGAGAATATTGAGAGAATATGAGCAGAGATGCCTCAACCATCCCTAACCCAAAATGCTCCACTTAGTTATACTTTCACAATCACACCAAGCATTCCGCTTAAGCCTTAATAGAAGAAAACTAGCACTGATGTTTGAGCATGAGTCTAATTAACATTGGAGATGCGTGGATTCTGCCCTCTTCTTGCTAGGCAGATCAATATCCTCAGGTAATGTAAGTTGAGCTGCTCTGTATCTCCTTCTTTTGCTGTGATTTTCTACTCCAGCCCTGGAGAAGAGCTCTGGTGTCCAGTGACATGTGTTTTAAATCATGTTTTGGGAAAGATGTAAATACAGAAAACTTGATGTCAGGCCCAGACAAAGCACTGGGCTAGCTCCCAAGGCCCTTCTGCATCTGGGATCGTTTGATGTCAGGAAGGTCCTCCACAGTCAGAGCCATCAATGGTGGTGGCAAAAAGGCACCCTTCAGATAAGGCTTTCCATGGATTTGTTAACAGGCAGTTTAAGTATTAAAGTCTTTTGCTGAGCTCCCTGTCTATACAAAGCTGTGGCTGGCTGGGCGCTGACCTCCTCTGAAAAGGAAGGTGGGCTGGGGGGCACAGGAGATTCACCCTGTCCAAACGAGTGGAGGTGGGGACTTCTGTGATCTTTGAGGAAGTGTTGGGGTAGATGGCTCTCTTGCTTGTCATGTTTTTCATAGTTATTTTTTGTGTCTAATTCTGTGTCAAACTGTCTGTCTGCACAAGCCTGCATAGTTCCTGGACCTTTAATTTATCAGAATTGCCAGATTTGACTCAATCAAAGTTTTGCTGAGCAATTACACCTTCACATCAGACTAGTTGAAGGCAACCACACAGGTGAGTGCTAAAGGCCGCATTCATGAAGGAGTTGAAGTGTCTGAAAGAGTCTACTGAAATGTGCACAGCTGGCATCAGCAGACCTTAGATTCACAGGTACACTGGAAAATCACCCTAGACACAGGACAGCTGACTTCTTAGTCTCTGTGAGCTCAATAGAGCTGCTGTTTGTTTTTCTGCTCTGGGACCTAGGATCTTTTGACACTTTTCTGGGCATTATTGTTTCCCTAAGACCAATAACCATTAAAATCAAGCTCTATAGGAAAAGCAACTGGGAAGCAGAGACATTTTAAATAGAAACCAGTTTTTAAATGTGGAGTTGGCATACATTTTACATTTTTATTGAGTGTGTATTTACCAATTAGTCAGCAGCCTGAGCCAGTGGATTTAATGAACTTCGTGTGATTTATGCATAGCTTTTATTAATTGTGCCAATAGGGATAAACGCTGGATACAAATAGATGCAGATGTCTCACTTCTTTCTCCTTTAAGTAATACTATTTCTTATCATTAAGCTACTTTATTTTTAACTACTTTACATGTTGGAAAGTGATAATTTCTTGCCTTCCATACTGCTGTCCTTCCAAAGGTAAGGTTCAGAACTTTCACCAACCTATATTTTCGCTGGCCTGGGCTATGCCCAAGGCAGATACAGAAGTTCGGAGGAGAAAGCATTTTCTCCTTCTCCCCCTTCTCCCATCAATGGAATGTACATTAAGTAGTAAGTAGGCCACAGAAATAGAGAGCATGTGAATGACTTGAGATCCTGGTAATTTGAGCAGTCAGAGGAAAAGGGGGCCAGCACCTGGCTTTCAGTCTCTGTTTCAATGAATATTTAACTACTTTATGTAAAGTGGAACACTTTCAACAAATGAGGCTGAGAAACCTACCTAATAATGTTTTCTAGCCCAGCAGTTAGGTTACTCTCCTGAGAAGCGTGATGTTTGGGTTCAGGTCCCTGTACCAAATCACTTAAAGGAGGTGTTTGAAGCTACATATTTCACAGCCTAAGAACATGGCCTAATCACTGAGTTTTTGGATATCAGGGGTGGCAGCACTACCTCCTCTGTTTTGGGAAAGGAGTCCCCTTGTGACAAAATCAAAATGTTTTGTTTTTGAGATGCCAGAATGAATTGTTTCAACATCTCTGAAGTTTTTTCATGTTATTTCAGCTGAAACTGGTAGCTAATATGACCTGAATTCACAGAAAAGTTTCTGTTGCCCTAAAATTCTAGTATTGGTGAAGAAATAATTGAATAAAAAAGAAGCCTGACTAACTTCTAACTCAGGTGCAGTTACAGTTGTCTGGTCATTGCACTTCCTAAAGGGAGCCTGTTAGTGGCTATGCTTTACAGTTTGTATTGGGATGCTTCTGTTCTGCATAGGTGGAAATCCCTCCCCTTTAGAAATAAGGAGGGCTGTGATCTTGAGTGCCCAGAACTGAAAGCAGATTTAAATTATCCTGGTGCAGCATGCTAATGGCCCAAAAGTCGGAACACCTTTCAGAAATCTTTACACATTTGCACCCATTAAACACCATTTGGAGCTTACACAATTAAGTACTAGGCTATTTTTAAAGATAAAACCCCTTACATATATTGGCAAATCTAGTAGGGTCAGTTTATTGACTTTTTATGCTACTTTAATAGTTTCTCATGTTCAAATGCCAGTAATCTAGAAGAGACTTTGATACCTTACACAAAGAAAAAAAAAAACATAGGCACTTAATTTGATGTCATTGACTGTGGGGTTTTTTCCCCGTTAAGTATGGACAATAAGCATGTTTTTCTGATGGATACTAACTTAAATTGCCATCGTTCTGTTTTTACTAGATGTTAGAAATGTGGCTGGATGCCATCTTGGTTACACTTGGCAGCAGCAGGGCACTTTTTATCCACAGGTTTGCCCTAAGTTCTTTAAAAGAAGAAGTAAAGTGCAGTTGCAGGCAGGATCACTGCTTTTGTCCCTTTGTTTTACATGCAGTACAAACTTTGCCTTCTCTTCAGTGATGTGATACATGACAAGACATGAAAAATTTAGTGCTGACTATTTTCATCATCCACAAATAAGATTAGAAGAGGAAATCAGGTGTGCTCTCTCAGCTCCTTGGTGCCGTTGAACTCTGCTACCATGGTGTTTCATTACAAGGATGAACTCTGGCGGGCTCAGCCTTCTTTCTGTGAGTGCAGGCTCACAGCTAGTGTTTGGGGACTCAAGTCTTCCTGGAACAGCAGCACAAGCTACTGCTGTTTCTTGTGTAAGAGGAGCAATACATCATGTAGATCTTCATAATATGATTGACTATCTCCCCTTGTGTGCGTTGAGCTCCAGTGAAATAAGTAATGATGATGTTTAGAATGTCATCATTAGACGTCTGAATTTAACACTTCAGCAGAGATGACTGGGAAATTCATCCCTTACAAGGCCAATGTTGCAAATTCTGTGTATGTTCAAGCTGTTATCCTAGTCCTGGCTGTCTGCAGCCATGGGGAAAAGGGAAAGAACAACTGTAATGAGGACATTAGCCCTTTGCTGGCACTGTCAGGTGATACAGGCATCTTCTCATCACAGGTCACACAGCAGCTGTGTAGCCTGCCTGCTCGCATCCTACCCTGCAAAGCTTTATTTTGAAACATAACAACTAGAGCCTTCTTTCTTTTTCTCTGAAAAATAAATACACAAATGCATAAAGCTAAGACTTCATACGCAAAACAGCTACCTAAGTTGATTTGTATCTGCATAAACTTCCCAGATCAGTTCCTAATAGCAGACACACATGCCAAATGTAAAGTATGGTAAGTTTAGTTAACCTCTACTATATATTTTAGAAATTAAAGTAAGGCTTTATGTTTTTGTGTAAATAATGTTGCCCTTTTGGTACTGTGGATTGTTCTGAACAAAATCATGTCAACATAATGATGAAAGAACAGTAATTTTTTTTTTAACAAATATGTGTTACTGGTTGACAGTAATAAAAAGGGATAAATCATTAAATAACATATATTTTAAAGCGTATTTGTCCCATCCTACAAGGTCTCACGTGATCCATCATAATGCGGTGGCAGAACGCACTGACTTCATGTAGGTTGCTGGCATGAGTGTTTGCAGTACAAATTGAAAATCTTGTTTTGCTGTATGTGGTGTTGTAGACAGTTCTTTTCTAGAAAATTACATCTTCACAGAAGAAGAAATATCTTTGGTACGTCATATTTTTGTGGCTGCTTTTTGAAGTTGCAAATAATGCAAAAGCACCTAATCAAAAATGAAATGTGTGATGAGAGGGAGATAATTCCCTGCCACTCTACCTTGTGAAAACAAACAGTGAACTGTAAATTATGGTCCACAAGTCATGTTTCTTTGCTTTTTGTTATATTATAATTTATTATTTTTTTTCAAAAATTATAATTTTATGGACCTCTTTGAAGTGATTTATGTGTTTTGTACATTATTTGAAAACGTAAATTTTGCTGATTATCTTTATTTTGCCTCTGTCTACCCACTAGTCTCATATTCATTTAATTTAGACAATGCTGAGCAGCTAGCTACATGTGGAATTGATACTTTCCATGAAAGCAAAAGTTATTCTTGTGCTTATTTTATCAAAGAACCTAACATAAGAATTTTTCATCAAAGATTAGCTTAAGTACTCCTATATGTTACTGCTAGTGTGTAGAAAAGTGTGTGGCTCTCAATTATCGCTGAACTAAAACTGCTTCATGAGTTAGTTCAGGTATTGTGTAGACAGAGTGAGTGCTGGACTTTGAAAAGTTACTGCTTTCTACAAATGAAGATAAGTGCATATTTCTCCCTGCACATAGCCTTTTATTTCGTAGGACCTTTTAATAATCAAAATAATTTAAAACGGTCCTTTGTAAAGGGAGGCATTTAAAATTCTATTATACATTTCTATTTTAATCATATTTCTCTAAACCATATTAATAGCAGTGTGGTTTTCTGATACTTTGTATTTTTTCCCTTGTATTTGTATGCTTAGTGCTGGAGCTGGCTTCAGAGGAACTAATTCTAGTAGTGAAGGTGTGCATCAATGTTAGTGTTTTCAGGATATGAGCCTTTCTGCTGGGGACAGGTTATTATTATTATGATGGCATTACTTTAATAGGAGATTCTGGTGAATCTTTTCACAGCAGTAAAACTCGTTTTTAGGTTTTGTCTGCATGGGAAAGTTAGTATAGCATAAGCCATAATATAAATTTATGATACAGCGACTCAGCGAATGCCAGTGCTTTGCAAAGTCGCTGAAGCTAGATGTGAATCAGACCCTGGAGGCAGTATAGCTGGATGAGTGCAGTGCCATGCCTAAGCTAATTAGTACTACTGAGAAGCAGGATACGTTATGGAAGAGAATTATGTTAATATGGCCATACTTCTCGGCTATCCGAAAAGATAAATCAGAAGTAGCATTCTGTGGCAATAGGTACGTTTACAATGAGCTAGTTTATTCATGTTGTAACTCTGTGTGGTCCTTTGTAGGTCATTCACACAAGGAATTAGTGCACAGTAACTGATAAAGTGTTAACTCACAACTTTGCATGCTCTGCAATACCCACAGACCCAAGTACAGAATCAGGACACAAAGAGAATTTGATGTTGCTATCACCAGCTATTCTATAGGGATATATTATTCAATTACCAGCCAAGAATCTAGTACAGAGTTGTAAGAAAGGGACTGAAAAATAGTCAAATATCTATAGTAGATAAGAGGAGGAAAACATGTCCAAATCAATTCCCCCCCCAAATTTCTGAAATCACTTAGTCTGTATTTTCTGGAGTGACAAGAAATCCCATATACCTACACTAAGATACCATGAAGGACACTGATTTTTCCAGAGAGGGTAAGCTGTAGTGGTTTAAAAATCAGCCCTCCTAGTGCCTCAGCTTGAGCACTGAAATCACTACTTACTTTGGTAAAAAAGAGTTCGTTAAGCTCTGCAGAATAAAATGTCATCAAAGTCACCAGAATTAGTCATGTATTGTGAGAAAAATTAAAAATCCAACTAATTCTGTAGCATTTAGCAATTTAAAATGTGACACTCAAGTACAAAGGCTGTGCTCAGAGGGGAATATAATACAGTGAGCTGGTGTACTGATGCAAGCTGTGCCCTGTCAAGAAAGGTGATTTCAGAACAGAACAACATATTGTCACAGAAGCAAGTCACTACAGTGTCAGAAAGTTTGTATATGTGCACATATGTGTATGTTTTCCTCTGCTCTCCTGAGCTGAAGTCTTTGCCAAATTTTTCTTTAAATGCTTTTAGGAAGGACTGGATGAAAAGTACACATATTCTATGTGCTTTGCACTCCCTAAACTCTTAACTGCACGTGGTGTGGCTAGGAATCATGAAATACATAGTCCAAATTGCTTTATTAGGATTGAGATCCCAGTGCTGAAATTCTTTGCAGACCTCCCTTAGTTTTCTGAATACTCTTTGCTGCTACGGGAAGCTGCCATCTACCTTTTCAGGATGAACGTTAATGAACTACACCTCTGGAAGTAATGGCCCCTTATTTTTGTACATGTCTAGGATTCTACCATGAGATTCATAGTGTAAGTTGTCAATAAAAGATTTGGCATTTGGATTTGGCAGGAGGATAAAAACCCTAGATGCTCTTTCACAGGATACAGATGTCTTTAAAGCCTGAAGATTTTTTTCTAGTGGTACTTATTTTTCTAACTGTCATTAACTGAATAGTTTGCTCATGCTTCTTCAGTTTCTCTTTCAAAAATTCCCTCAGAATTTACTGGCCTGACTTTGATTTGTAGATGACTTGTGACCCGTCTCTAGTTGTAGGTCTAACGTTAGAAGTCCCATTAGCAATTAACAACCCCTTAAAGGAATGGATTGCTGTAGCACATAGGTCAGCAGCATTAGTTTTCTTTATTTAGCCAAGATACCTTCTTCACTTCCAACATTTACAAATGTCAGACCAAATCACTGTAGCAGCACTGGGAAGCAAATATCTAACTAGCGGCATTTTTGCAGACTTCAGTCAAGCTTTCTTTAGTACTTCCTTTGAAAGTCACTGCTGCCGACTACCTTGAATTCAGAAAAAAACTTCTTTCTTAATGAAGAAATCTACTGAGAGTTTTATCTTGGGCTTCTACCATTTATTCTTTGAAATATATGCTGAATCTGCTACACTCAAATTTGAGATACTAGTTGTATCAATATGGACCCATGGTTTCAAGCCTTTAGATATGCAAATTGTGTTTCTGTAACGAACAAAACCTTAGAGACCATGCTGTTGTGGTTCCACAGAGCCTTTATTGCGCCTCATCATTATGCTAAATTAATACAAATTTCCTGTGTGTCCAGAATTCAAAGTCAATCAAGTGGCTTAATCTCTGAGGGTATGGGATAAAAATGCTATTATTACAGTTTGGGAGAAGGTGAGGGATTACGTTTAAAAGCACCCAGGCTATATGCTAGGACAGCAACTCTGAAACTACATCTTCACCGAGTGTGAACTTACAGATTGCCTCCTGCCCTACTTTTGATTGCACAAACTCCCCACATTTGTATGATGCATTTTTGGCAGCTTCAGTAGTTGGCTCTGTAGAGAAGCAGTATTAGAAAGGTATTTGTGATTTGTTACTGTTCTCTAACGCACTGAATGTTTTGACTTTTTATTTTTAAAAGTTAATCGCAGTGTTTACTTTTTATGTTTGTTTTATCTTTTTCCCCATATGCTTTGCTTTTCTTAGCTAGAATCCATGAGATGAACCAGTGCCAAGTGTCCAGTGAGTTTTCTGAGCATCTTAGCACATGACATGCAGTTCTTGAAATCCACAATCTGCAGTTTAAAAACTTGCGCGTTAGCAGGTCCAAATGTACTTTGGAGTATATCTCTGAAATGAATGATACTGTCATGATATTTAGGATTTGTACTTTAAAGTTGCCAGAGCTATTTAATCAATCAGATTGGCTAAATCATCATCCAAATTCTTCTTTGAAGGAGTAGCTGTCATCTTATTGTGCAGAAGTAATAATGCGTGGCTCCATTGTTGATGCTATGTTTGTGCACATTTTTTTGATATCTTTTGTTTCTGAGCAATTTTGAGATTTTCTCATACCTCCAACATGAGATGTGGTTTTACTTTGGAAGGCAGGGAAGGACAAAATAGTCACTTGGGTAGTCACTTCTTTCCAATCCTATTTTCTGTAACTTCACTAAATAAATAAACTGCACCAACAGGCTGAGTCCCAACCATGACTTAATGCTGATGGGACAAGCTTGCATCATGGTAAGCCTCTGGGTGCACCGTGCCTGTGTAGGTGTCCCAGTGCTTCTACTTCAGGACTAGTATCTCAGGCAAATACTTATAGAGAAGGGAAAATGGGTAATGTCTAGAAAACTGAAGAATGCCTGGCTTTCCTTTGTATTCCTCTTTGCGTGGGATTTCTACTTCTGCCTTTCAGAAGCTCAGGCCAATCTGGTGCAGTGCTAACAAAAAGGCAAGTCTAATACAACCAACCTGCCATAAGCATTTAAAGTTGACCTTGAAATGATCTTTGCATTGAAAACTCTGATACACGCCTTGTGAGGACTTCCCTCAGCCTCAGGTTTAGGTGTCTCTTGAGGATTTGGTCTGCTTGAATTTATTTTAAGTGGATTTCTTTCCTTATAATTTGAATGTTAGCAGCCTCACAATCAAAAAAAGAAAAAAAAAATCATAAGAGCATTTCCAGTCCAATGCAAGTCTGTTTAGCCTAATTTCCTCTCTCTGACAGTAACCAAGAGCAAAAGCCTAGGGTATAGTACAAAAGTAGGGCAGGCAGAGATGTTTGCCCAGAACACTCTCCAGCCTAACATGGTTTGTGGCTCAGGGATTTCCTGATCCGGAAGTGATCTCTTCATATTTAATTGCTCTCAGTAGGTTTTTCCCCTGCGAAATTCTTCATTCATTTGTATTGATTATGCAGCATTCCTCAAACAGCAAGAGAGACATCACTTACCTCACATGGTAATGTAAGATAGCTATTTCTTCATCACCTGGTGGCTGCTGGATTAAGCAGGTCTTCTAAAACCAGGAAATATGTTGTGATATGTAGTAATTCCAGCATACCTGAAATGTCTTGGTTTTCATGAGTAACTATCTCTTCTGAAAAGATCACAAAAATTAATCAAAAGCAGCTTCCACAACCACCTTGGGTCAGTTTTAAGGAGGGGAAGGAAAATAATAATCAGTTAAGTTTTCTGCATTGTCCAGAAGTAGTTTCTGCCATTCAGGATGGTTTGGCATGAGTTTTTTCCTGAAGTTAAAGTTGTAACTGTGCAAACTTCTTGGGCTTTGACTGGCTGGTTGTCTAGCTGCCACATCTCTGGGACCCACTATTAGATGTTACTAAATGCAGGGCATATGAGGGGTTGTCTATATTCAGCATGTATAGAAAGACACATCTTCCAAGGCTGTACTTGTAGAAGCATGCTGTTTGCTGACAGCTTTGAATCTTACCTGTGTTAGTCACTGACAGTTTAGTTCTTTGGTATGCTTTGTTTAATCTCTGCCTTTTCCCTCTACAGTTAAATCACTCACAATAGAAACTGAAAGAACTGACAAATACTGAAGGATCAGAATTGCATTGGAAGGGAAAAAATAACAAAAGCCAAGATTCTAACTATTTATGGATCTTGTTTCCTAACAAAGTGTATCTAAAAGCCATTGTCTTAGGGTTCAGAGACAGCTAAATGATTGATTTCACATAAAATATTTGTTGTTCTAATTACAGTATCATCTGGGTTGTTGGCAACAAACAGATGCAAAAACAGCCTTTACATACCATCTTGAAAAACTTATGATTTGCTTAGTGTGCTTTATAATCTAAAGCATATGGCTTTGCATAGAACTGCTGTATCCAAAATGAAGCCATGAGTAATGAATCACTGGGTGGAAGAAAATGCATTGCTTCTGTTATGAGTTCTTTCAGTGTGTGTATTCAAATGGTTCTGTTTAGGGTTATAAACAAAAGGCTATGCTCACAGTTTTAGCAGTGTGTTACAGATTCTGGGATGCACATGACATCAAAGAGGCTACACTAATTTCCCTAGCAGTCTATGGCTCTTGGCACTATGAGTACACTCCATCTGAATAAACACAATTCTAGTTCACCACAGTTGTGTGGGGGATCTAAGGTGATCATGAAGCTTGGGTTTGTTTTATTTTAAATCTTTGTATTATAGGACCCTTCCAGATTCTGTGTTTTCAGTGAATCTGGTAACTACATTTGAAGCTATAGACTTAGACTACAAAGCACTTGACACTGAAAATAATTAAATCTAACTTACTACTCTTACCTACTGAATCCAAGCAAGAGCTTTGAGTACACTGGAGTTGCAAGATTTGCTAAGGATTAATCACTCTTTCTAAGCATTAATATATATATATATTTAAAGCCCTTTCCCTTAGCAACACTTACATGAAGCTCCAGTAAGGTATCTTGTGAGAGACAGCAAGGGTAGAGGCCTTGTAACTTCTCAAACGGCATCTGATTTATTGTTCTTTCCATGCTTGCCACTAGCAGCATGAAGAGCACCAGCCCCTATAAATATTCCTGGACAATCTTCTATAGAGGAAGGGACTAAGGGAATTTGGTGGCAAGAATGGTTCTCATCATACTAGATCTCATTATATCAACAGGATGGATGGCCTTATTGAACATTTGCAGAGCTCTGAAGCTACTGCTAGGTAAGCATGGAGTATCATGGAGAGAATTACAATTGTTAATAGTATTAAATATGTCAATATACCTCCAGGCTCCTGATGTTACTAGATTAATCAAGTCCTCTGATGCCAGAACTTAGACTCTACTGCTTCATCTTTGTTTATGCCCTTCTCTTCCTTAGTTTCTCAGTTTCTTACTTGATTGTTTCATTTTTTGTCTTGTTCCTGTACATTTCTCTTCCCTGTAGTTTTCTCTTTCTCCTCTCATTAACCTCAGAAAGGAAAAGAAGATATTAGAGACATATCTCATTACTTAAGTCATCAAGTAGTCTTGCTCTTTATTCTCTCCTACCCTATGTTTTTGTCTCTTGGTGTGGTTTTGCCTGTACTGAGATTAAAATATTTCAGACAGCATTTTTATTTTCTGTCAGCCTCCAGCATTTTTGCAGGACTACCATGATATGGTTAAATTTATAGTATATAGCATAGACCTGATAACTTCATTATCCAAAATGAAGTTACAGGTTATTCTACAGTACTTGTTCTGTGAAGCCTATTAGACCTGTTACCCTGTCCTTGTTTCTGATGCATTTATAGTTGGTGGCCTTTAACAGGCAGTATACAAATACCCTGTGATGGGGGCCTGGTACCTCTTAATGAGTACTCATACTAAAGTCACACTGACACAGTTCTGTACAGGGATGTGCAAGATAGTTCTGTGTTAACTGGTTTGAGTATGGCAGGCAGGCAGGTGCAGCAGGAGCTCAGTGGGGCTAACTGCCGAAGTATTCATCCTGTTTCTCAGGCAAGTTTTTCATTTTACTCCCATTTCACACTTATGGTGTGATGCAAATTGTAGAGAATCATGGGAATAAGAAAGGGAGGAAAATACGTTTGTATGAACACTCATGGCTGAACAGCATTATGTGCCCTTTGTAAATGTCTATTCTTTTTAAACTAAAGCTGAAATAACTAAAATCATAAAGCCTAGTTCATTTATGGCATTTTTTACTGTATAAGTGACATTCAGTCACTCCTATTTAACACTGATATGAGTGTGACCAGAATCACTAGCCTCTTGAGTGCTCTGCTTGAACAGACTTGTATGGCACAGAAGAAAATGTAGCTGTTCCTTGAAATCAACATGCTGCACATAAATATCTACTTAGCATCCAGTCCAGGACAAGGATGTATATTATCATTCTCTGTGAGGTCATTTCTGCGTTTGCCTAAGACTTCAAGAGAAAAAGTGAAGTTAACTTGCTGCCTTGAAAAATGATTCAAAACTGGAAAAGCTTGAAAAACATCAAAATACATATAAATTATCAAAGGAGAACAAAGACAAGTTTTTCCACAAAAGTCTTCTCCCCAGGCTATAACAATGCTTTACATAGGCATGATCAATATATCCAGGCTTGAGAACCAAAGACTTTTGGAATAAATTAGACTGGCAGGAAAAGAAACAAACAAAGAACAAATTAACATGATTTTAAACATTGCTTAAATTTTCATGAATGTAGACCTTGAGATGTTATGATGAGATCCCATGAGTCTGTGCTAATATTTGCTTATAATTAAGGGTTGCACTTTCATGTTTCATCTGATATTATAGATTGGAAATCAGCCACATGCTTACTATTTTTCTTGGTCATACCGATTTATCTACTGGATTTGCTTACTCTGTTAATAATATATATGATCCCCTAAATGGCCCCATTACTTTCGCTTTAGCAGGCTGCCCCTTCTCGTACCCTATAAACCTCCCTGTCTGAGTAATTAGAGGACTACCCTTCCTATGGTATTAGTTTTATGTTCCCCTATAACAGAAAAAGAGACAAGACTAACCCCTTCCAAACCTGCTTTGGGTAACTGGCTTCAGAAGGAAAAAGAGTACTGGCCTCCATCCTTCAAAACGTGTTGTAGTGGATGGAGTCCCTTCAGCAAGGGAACTGGCAACACAGCCTGCTTTGTGGCACTGACCCATCGGCAAAGATCCCTTCTGTGCATTCCTCGCTGAAAGTCAGATGTCATCCAGAGTTTAGAGCCCCCTCTGTGCTGCACCAACCTTAAAACAATCTGACTCACATCAGTGGATTTTACAAGTTCCAAATGCAGTTGTAGCTGCCTCATCACTGTTTTCTCAGCAGAATTCTCCATATAGGAAAAATCAGCAATGCTTGGCGAGGTTATCAGCATCAAAGAGTTATTGAAGCAAGGGTTTACAGTTTATGAAGTCCCTAGCTTCATTTCAGAGGGCAAAATCTGATGATTCTCAGTTCCTCCAAAGAGTGTGCCCAGAGCCTGGTCCTCAGGTTTTCAATACCAAGATAAGCAGGACAAACAGAACATCTAAGATGAGATCTTCACTGAGTATCTAGTGAAGTCGTCTGCCTCATGGGAAGTCAGTAGAAAAATGCATTTTTGCAGGTACTGTTTTGAAAGTTTTGGTCAGGGCGCAAATGCTAGATGCAAAAGTCCTTGTGTCAGTGCTAAAGAGTACTTTGAAGTCTTTTTATTTTGAAGTCTTTTGTAAATCTTAGTGTTTGGCAGTTTGTACATTTCTGAGGGAATCCTTTGCAGCTTATGGAAAGGATGGATTTTTAAATGGAAAAATCATCTAAATAAGCTATGGCATAAGAAATGTGATAGTCGTCTCCAAGGCAAGAGATGTCATAAAAAGTGTCGGTATGATGGATGTGATGGCTAATTGAAGAAAAATATTTCTATTTCAGCCACAAGAAAGCAAAGAAGAATCACATTGGAAATTCAGTAGTGAAAGTATATCCCAGAAATCAAAAGATCAATACAAAATCTTCTGCAGATTCAGACTCATGATAAAAATCATATTACAGACTTAATTCATATTAAGCTAGAAGTGATTTATGTCGTATCTTGAATAGTTTTTAGCTTTAGCTTGAGTCAAAACATACCTTTTCTGAAAGCTGCCAATGTCAGCCTGAGCTTCCATCATACTGCTATTTTTTTTTTCTCCTGACTCATTCTTTTACTATGTGCTGTATTTCTGGTCTGAAATTTTCTTCTGCTTCTGACCATTTGACAGTTCAGACTTCTGGTTCCGAAGGTGAAAAACCCTCCACCTTCTATACAGGGGTTTAGATTTGCTTCGAATCATCTCTCAACTTTCTTATGAAAAAAATTAAATAGAATAGTCTCCTTAAATTTCTCACCTTATAGCAGGTTTTCCAGACTTCAAATTGTTCTCAAAACATTCTGCAGTTTACAGCACCCACTTCAAAACAATTCTGCACTCAATGATATAACCGTTTTCCTGTATCTGTTAAGTAGTCCTCTGCTTTGCACCCAGTCTACTTCATATTCAGCTGAATACCCATGATGATTCCTGAGTCTCTCCTGGAAAGACTGCTTGCCGACTATGTAACTCAAATGCTTGACTTTGCATTTAGTGGAAGACACAATTTTTTTAATCTGTCTGAGCGCTGCAATGTCCTGGTCTGTTGGCTTAGGCTCTTACGTATCAGAGAAATAGAAAGGATAACCAATAGTGGTAGTAGAGGACTAAACAGAAACACCACCAGTTTGTTTACTTATAAATACCGTATATTCCAGCAGAGTATAAATTTGCCAGTTTCCAATTCCCTTCACTGTAAGCAACATCAATTTTGGGGTAGCTTTAAGGAAACATCCACATGAGCCTGCTCACCCATGTGTAGCAGTCTCTCTGGGTTCAAGCAAGGAAAGGAAGAGGATGCCCAGAACCTCAGCTACCCTACACTTGCTAGATAGCTGACATGGTGCACTTGGCAGGAGGCATTTTGCCTACTCTGTGTTATTTCTGCACTGCAGGATGGAATTTACCAATAAAGAATTGTAAGCTAAGGAGTTCCTGTGCTTAGAGTTATGAATGAAAGGTTTTCTTCCAGACAAAAGGCGGGCAGATCTCTTACTTTAAAAACGGTGCTAAAGGACAACCTGAAGGAACTGCATGTGCTCGCTCTCTCATCTCTAAATTTGTAGCACACTCAGGAGCCTGGACGTGCCAGAGGCGCTCGGCATGATTTGGGTGCAGTGCAGACAATACCCTCCTAGTGATCTGGTGCTGCTGCTATTGCTGTTAAAATGACGAGTAACTTTTTCTTATTGGTGGCTTTAAGTTTGTCATCAAAGCCAAATATTTTAGAACAGCATTTTAAATGCCTATTCAACTGCTGAGTGTTGAGCACATGTTAATACCGTTTTCTCCAGATATGGTAGTTTATGATAAATGTTACCAGATTTTGTACTGTTCATGTAGTATGCTACTAAACACTAAGACAAATGGGCCCATTGAAAGGGGATTTCCTTTGGAGGACACAAGCTGGAGACCACCCATAGAATACACAGGAATAATTAAGTGTCAAGATAAAAAGCTACAGCAAAATATTAGCATCTCAGAATCCTTAATGAATAAAAGACATTTTTAAAACAAAGGCTATAGTTATAGGTGTTTTGAAAAAAATAACATGAAGGCCACAATAGCATTTGGGGGGAAGAAGAAAAGAATACCCCATCAGATTATCATACTGTTTGAAATTTTCTAAATACTTGTGTGCTGTGTTTTTACTCCTGGCAAGCTGCAGAGAGGTGTGTGAAATTATGCAAAACTGTGAGGACATGAGTCTTTTTTCATACCAGCCTCTTGCTAGAATAAAAAAAAGTTATTTATGGAGAGGTATTAGAGAACTACGTTGCTGTAAAGAGGAATTCATGTGGCCTTGCAGCTGAAGACATTGCTTGCAAAACCTGTCCTGAGACAGAAAGCTCAGAGATCAATTTGAGTGACTTTCAGAGCAAACAGAGAGTAGACTGTAGTTATATGGTAGGTCTTCCGCAAAACTTCCAGAGACTTCAGAGAAAACAAAATTGCATCTATGTCCTATCTAAATATTAGCTAAAAAACTTTCCAAAGACACAGATACTACTTGGGCACCCAATTTCCCCAGCAGTGTTCTCTGGAACAGCTTCGGCCTTGTCTGGTTATGTACAGTACAGGTAAGTAGCAAAGATTCAGGCTTCGCCATCACAACCTCTTAAGCAAAAATACAAAGGTTTACTGAACTCGGAAGTATAAAGTCTTGAAGCTTTGGGTATTGAATTAGCAAGCAGCGTGAGTATGTTATTTGGAAGTTATTTGCTATTACTGGAGAAAAAGGTAACCTTTCTCTATATTTTTTTAATTATTTTAGACCCAGCTCTGCAGTCAGTTCCCTGGTGGCCATTTAAGCCACCATCCTCCCAGGTGGCGTGAGGGAACATGACGGTTGGCATGAAACAAGTGCTCCCCTCCCACACAGATACTGCAGCCCCACACTGAGAGGAAACTAATGCTGTTCAAATTTTACTGTTGAGAGGGAGAGAGACAGCAGAAGAGGGAAAATCTCCCAGATGACAGCCAGTCATTTCGCTGAAAAGGCTGAAGTTCAACCACTGTCCTCTACCTCACTCAGTAATTGCAGAAAAGTACAACATTTGCAAACTGCAAACCTGGATGTATAATAAACCTCTTCTGTAGTATTACCTGCTCCTTAAGGCCAGATCTTACAAATGGGTTGGTGAGAATAGAGCCCTGCGTCAGCACAAGCCATATTGACTTCAGTTTTGAAGTGTTTAAAGGATGTGATCTTTGTGCTGGTCTATTGTATCAGAGCAAGTTTCCCATGCAGTATGGAATGCAAACATGATAAGATGTATATTTTTTTCTGCAGTGTCAATAAAAGCTTTTTATTCGTACTTTCACTGAACTAAATTTTAACGGGGATGTCAGAAAAGTCAAATGCCTTGGTAGGTTTATTTGAAAGGTAAATGACTTTCCTTACCACCCACAGTGTCTTCTAGTAACCCAGTGATTCTGATATATCCTGAAAATAGTTGTCCTGAGGACGTGCCACAGAAGATGCCTGGTACAGAGTACAGCACACTATAATGTCTTTTTTCCTTAATACCAAAAGGAAAAAAAAAAAGAAAAAAAAAAGGAATAAAAAGGCTGCTAGTTCTTTTCATAATCCACCCCTTCTGAAATATTTCCTTCATCTTTAAACTCTGTTTTCCAGATGACTTTAAGCAACTGTTACTTTACAGCATGTTACAAATTATATTAAGAAAGCATAATTACAAACTGGTCCAGTTACTCAGATGAAACAGAGTGCCATGTCAAGAAGGTAGTCTTTTTATATAATAAAAACGATGATAATAGACTAAGTCTCATCAGTCGAAAGGCTTTATTACTGTCTACTGTAGAAAAATGGTTTTGCTGCTGCTGGATGATATATTCCTAGCTAGTCACAATATACCTCATTTCCTGCTTAGATAACAGAAGATACTAAGATAAAGTGTGAAAGGAATAAAGAGCTGTGTAATATAGATATATGGAAAAATAAAAAATGTTATAGAAGTAAAAATGAAGTTATGCTTAAAAACTTGTGTTTGAACTAAGTTTCAAAAGAGAAAACAAAGATCCCCAAGTTTCTGTGTGCTTACTTTGGATAGGACAGACTTGCTAATAAATCTAGGACCAAATAGGACAGAAGAAAAGACTGTTTACAGACTAAAATACACTGAGATGTTCACAGCACCTGGCACAGCTTAAAACTAAATTGTGTTATCTTACTGTAGGTTCAGAAAACTGTCTTGAACAGAAGCTGAGAACACCTCGTCGACGATGTCAGCAGCCCAAAATGCTGAATAGCCCTGAGGACAACATGTACTATAACCAGTTAAATGTGAGTTCAAAGTGGCAATAAAGCTGTTTTACTGGCTTTGTTTCCAGTTAATAATTCTGTTATTAATACCTGTTTCAGCCCCTCCAGCCCCACCCCCACGTTCTTCTGCTCTCGTCTTGAACATGTGCTTATGCTCTTTATCTGTTGCTTTCATGTCAGGATGTCTGCCTTCACGGTGAATAATTGATGTGGTTTATCAAAGACGAGCAAGATGCATGCTTCATCAGGCTCACTTGAGCCCTTTGATCAAAAAAATTATGCTGTGACTTCTGATATTATCAGCATCTGCTTGCATTCAACACAAAATCACTTTGAATTAAAAATTAACGACTTGCTGCTTTGCTTTGACTGTGTGTTCTTGGCCCTCTCCACAGGGAACTCTAGAATATCAAGGGAGCAAGAGGAAGCCAAGAAAACTTGGGTAAATATCTATCTTCTTAGTTCTAAGCAACTGTAAACAGAAGAAGCCCTTTGTGATATTACAGAATATGCAAAACTTTCTAGAGAGGTTTCTAAAAATAAACAATTAACATATTTCTGTGCATTGACATTGGACATTTTCTGCAGAAACAAATGTAAAACTTGCATGTACTGCTGTCTGTAGACACTAGAACTGATTCTTATAAAATATGGTCCACAGCTGTCTCTGAGTACTACTACTACTACAAAAAAAAAAAAAAAAAGGCTTTCTTCATGTTTTTAAGTGTATTTAGCACTACTGAAAGGTGCCAAATGAAAGATGTTGAATTATAAGTTCTCTGACCTAGAACACGGAAGGAAGCCCTGCCAGCTTTGCAGCAGCACACTGGCAATGGGCTTCAGCCCTCCTGGGGGAACACATTTTAAGAACTGACAGAGAGGCCACTCAGCCAAAAGGGGAGTTGCTCCTTCTCTGTTGAACTGAGTCAGTTCTCATTGCCACATGAGCAGTTATCACTTGGTGATAGGCAGAAATCACTGAAAACAATTTACAAAAGCCAGGCTGGCTAGTATACAATTGCCAAAATATTTCATTGACTGATCACATGGACCAGAGAAAACTGATGGATGCTCAGTCTTGCAAATGCATCTACTCCAAAATCTACAAGAACTTTATTACTTCCTCTGGGTTTAGTTCATCTTCTGAATGTAACTGTACAAATAGGAGGTTTTTGAGTGAAGATTAAAGCCCAAAATCTTGCATGACTGCACAAGATTTTGTTTATTTTATCTCCCTCCCCTAGTTTGAAATGTCTGTGTTCCTGTTCAGGGAATGAAAACACTAACGTAGGACTGCAGTACTCATCAATACATCACAGAAATATGAAAGCCCCTTGATGTCAATAGGGCTTTCCCCCAAAACTGGCTATGTGGTCTTTGGCTCATATTCACAGCAAATCATCAACTGAAATATGTTATCAAAATCATAACCTACTTGTGGAACATATACACACAAGAAAGCCATATTGTGCAAATGAAATGTCCATTTGGTGCAAATAGATGGTCTATCATTCTGTACACCCAAACTGAAAGGCTATATTGCATTTCGCTGATCCTCAGACCATTCTAAATATAATCATAAAAAAGTAATAGCAAAGCAAAAGTATGTATCTTTCTCATCAAATCACATCTTTTTTTTTTCCTTTCTTGTATTAGCACTCTTCATTTTCACATCCACAGAGAAGTTTCTGTTTCTGAAGGTATCAACATAATTGTTTTTTTAACTTAATAAATGATGTTTGTTTTCTTTCCAGCCAAATCAAAGTACTGGATGGAGAGGATGAGTATTACAAATCATTGTCAGCTGTTGAATCTGTCCCTGAAGATGACAGCTTTCTCAGTTCCCCATCTCCTCCTTCTTCAAGAAGTGTGTCTTTTGCTCAAAGCTGAACCTCAGTTACTGTATTGACTAATACTGGTAAGAGTATTTTCATGCTGGTAATCTCTTCCAATTAACTTTGTATGTGTATTTATATAATATGTTAAAAAAATACAGTTTCAGCTAGTAACTTTCACTGATTTAGAGCTTGTTTCACAGCTGTAAACTGTCCCATTTAGCTGTATTTCTGTAAGCAATTCCAGTAAAGGGGAGCAGCACTACCTGTATGTGTTGATGTTGATAACAGACATATTTCTTTAGCAGCAAGGTTAGTTTATACGGTTCCGACCCCTTCTTCCCTGCTCCCCCCTGGCTGCTGTTCCCACCCTTTGCCATCCCTTCTGTTGTGCTGGCACAACTGCTGGTAGAGCTGTGTGAAAAATAAGATCAAGGAACTGAACTGAATTAAAAGAATTCTGTGCTAAAAATCATAGTGAAAATGTTTTGTATTTCATTAGACTGGTATTAAACATTATCCTTTATAACTTTCTGTGCTGTGTATGGCTTTTAAAGCTACAAAAGTGCACCAAGTAAAACCAGCTAAAATAGTAATTCTGTCTCAATATTCCTTGTAAATATTTTTCTTATAAAGTGTTCATTTACCATAAGTTTAACTTAAAGCATTGTTTCAAATAGAAGAAAGAAAACAGTTTTAAAGCTAACATTGCACACACTGCTTCATATAGTCCTTGTGACTGAAACTATCGTTATGACTGGTTGATTCTTGTTATCCATGCAAGCATTTAATTTCTTTCTTAACCTGTATCTCTGGGCTCCAGTGATTGCTATACTTCCACAGCCCTCTTGTATGTAGCTGGAAAAAAATGTCACCTGCGTATTTTTCTACTTGCTTTCCATGTTCTTTCCAAATCTTTAATGAAACAATATATAACTTTCTATTGAACACTAAGATTCTTTGCTGGTAACTGTTTCTTAATCTTTACTTTCTGTTTCTGGGCCACAGTTTGATCTGTGACAATTCTTTGCTGCTTTTTCCAAACAAGCTCTTGTCAAAAACTTTTTGAAATAAAATGTTCACATGTACCGCCTTACTACAAATTTGCTCAAAATGATTTTTTTGTTGTTGTTGTTTTGAGAAACCATGCTGATTAAATCTGACCATGTATTATATAGACCTTATTATGATCCTTGGTTTTCTCTTCCTCCAATGGGTTTATCCTGATCTGTGCTAACGAACCTTTTTCCTTGTGGAGATGCAGTTCACACGTGTTCCTTTAAGCTACAGAATTTCTTGCTATCGGGGTTCATTGGCACCATCTTTCTGACCACAGGACAAGGAAAGATGGCGTGGGAAATGAGACCTAAGTGCAGCCCAGGCATTCCTAAGCCAGAATAGGGTTTGAAAGGAGAAAAGATAATGAAACAGTTCAGCAAAAGCTTTGTCTCTCCTAATAAACACAGAAATTAAGTCAGGCAGGGTGGATGAGGATGAGAGAAAGATTTAGCTGTTCCAGGAAGAGCAATCCTTCACTAATGCTTCACCCAAAATGTAACAGAAGGTTGAAACTGAAAGTTAAAATCCTGCCAGAGATTGAAGTCCTTAAGTTCACTCCTCATTTTCCTCTGCTGTACATCTGGGTAGATGTACTTTAAAGGCACTTTAGAGCCCTTAAAATTTAGGGACTCCTTAAACAACAGAGAATTGGTGAGTAACTGCAGATGAATTAATGATATTCAAAAATGCAGTGCAAATACAAATGGCAACTAATATGAATGCATTTGTACAGACCGGTTTGTTTACATTTTGTTAAAATGTGACAAGAATGAGTATTTGTTATGATACCTCATCAAAAATAACATACAAATTTTCTTTTCCTACCAGTGGATAAGTTCTCCATTCATTTGTAACATATCTGGAAGGAAATTCACATTATTTTTTTAAAAAGTCAAATTACTTGCTCCGTTCTTATATTGGCATAGATCACACAGAGTTCTAGCAATATTGATGCTTTGTGGTTCCATCCTTCCTTTTTGAAAAATATTTGGGAAAATAAAGTTTTATTATTACTGCATATCACATCATCATTATGCATAGTTAGAGTTTATCAATTGTTTTAGTTAAATGGTAGTGAGGTTTCCAGTTAGGTATGTCACCTCTCTAAAAAGTGACAGTTTACCTTATGCTGAGTAATACATTACTCTGAGTAGTTCTATTAATTTCATAAAGGAGTAAGGGAAAGTGAAAAGTAATATATAATTCAGTGAAGCACTTAAGCCAAAGCCTAAGTCCCACTGAAATCAATGAAATTTCAGCACGTGATTAAGTGCTTTGCTGAATGGGGGCCAGGGTTAACAAGTGCAGCTTCAGAACATTAAATAGTAAAGCACAAGCAAAATGCAAACACTCCCTAAGTACATTCCTTAGGTTTCTTCCCAATTGTTAAGCTTGTATCAATCTCAGCCATCAGAAATGGACTTCAAAGAGATTTTCAGCAGTCTTTAATTGCATGGAAAGGGTAAAATACATTATTTTCCTTGCTATATGTGACGCCACTACAGCATCTGCTATAATTTTTCAAATTAGTTTAATGTCACTAATATTTTCATACTGAAGTTGCTATCTAAAAGCTGCTGTTGAGTACTGTGCTTTCATTCTAGGTACTTCTTGTCTAAAAACTGTGCAGCAAGGTAGTCTGTGCATTTTATTATTTCCTAACTTATCCCCCTTTTCTCATTTGTTTTTGAGCAGTTCACTTTATCCTCACCAGATAACCCCTGTGAGATGGCCTTCTCTCATCCTCATTTCAGAGCACGTATTTGCCTTTACATTATTAAAGGTCGTATCCTCAGCTTGCTGTAGAGCCATGCAGTTGCATTAAAACTGGCAGAAGAGTTGAGCTTCTGTTCCCACATCGATAGAATTGTGTTTGGGTTGATTGATTTGTGTGTGAAAAGGAGTACAGGAGACATGTCAGTATGATGATCGTGGTCAGTGGGAGCATACCAACGTGAATTGCTTAGCTTTTCTCATTTGGTTTCGATACCATTAAAGCATTGTTCTGATTTATTTCCTTTCGCATTTATTACCCTGAAATATTAATGTATTTTGCTTAATAGTTCATAACCCATCCTGTTCTTAATATTGTAGGAAAGTAGAGTTAAATCCTGTCAGGAAGAAGAAATTTCTTAGACAGTGTGTAATATATTAAACCGTTTTCAGCAGATGGGAGAGAAAAGGGTGAAGCTCAACAAGGGATTTTAGTAGATTTTTTGTGTAGACCCTAATGGCACTAGAAACCAGTTCTTGCTGAGGACAATTTCTGCCTTTCAGTTATGGCGGCTTAAAAACTTCTCTCTGTGCCAACAAAAATCAGGCAGGGAGCTTTTGGAGATTAGCCCCTTTCATTTGGTAATTTTAAACGTGCTTCTCACTTAAACATTTACATCACTTTAGTAACATAAAAGGACCTTAGAATAGGAGTAAATTGCAGCCATCTTAAATTTGCCCCCACTGTGACCTCCCTCACCCATACACTGTAAGAGTGGTGGAAAGGGCTTTTGTGCACTGAAGGTCTTTTAAGTGGCCCCTATCAGGCCATCCAAGGAGTTGTTGTTACTTAGAAGCTTATAAAATATGGCTATAAATAATGTGAAGCTAAAGACCTTGCCAAGTCCAGTCAGACCAAAAACTGATTTTCCTTTTGGTGGTAACAATCACAACCAATTTTTTCAGTGGTAGGTACAGAAAATAACCCACACTGGGCAATTACAAAGTCATCTTCCTGGTAGGAAAATTTCTTCCTATTAGTAGGCAATTACTGATTATCTGATGTCATTTAGCATAGTTGCTAATATAAGCATAATGCTTATATGATTATATACTTAAATGGTTTTTTTCCTGTGTTTTATAGAAGTGCGAATGATTATACTTTCAAGCAATTGTCTCATTGTGTTTTAATTCAGCTAAGTTCCTGACTTCTGGCACACTGTGGTACTAAACAAACGCTTACACACAGCACACACATGCACATAAACACAAAGTGGATATATTGTTTCAGTTTTAAACAAAAGGAATGTATTTAAATGTGGTCCTCTAACTGAGTTGGAGACCTCTCTGACTTGTGTTGTCAGAGGGTAAAATGGAGCTACCAATTTACTTTATACTACTCTTTACATACCCTTAGTGCACTTCTCATTCAATATAAATGCTTGCACACTATAAAGATTTGCAAGGAATCTCCTAGTGTTGCCATTTTCTATATTCAGATTTTTGCTATACTTTATTTAAAGACAGTCTTGACTGGATAATCTCTAATCTTCATTGTCATAACCAACATTCATTATTGTGCAGGAATATTTTTTATTTATTTTTTATTATTATTTATATCTTCTATCATGAAAAACAGGTATGGTTTTAAATAGAGAAGGCATTAAAAATTAAATATGAAATCATAAATATGTAGTGTCTTTAGGTGTATTCTTATCTGATATTTAGTTCCCTAAACAGTAGGAAAACCGGGTAAGTTTCATATACTTCGTTATGTGGTTGTCTCAATAGTGCAAGACATGTATGCCAAAAGCCTGCAGTTATAACACACAATGGTCTCTTTTCAGTATCCATTGGTCTTTGCTTGCTTTCATGCATATGAGGACAGATGATTAAATCTCACGTTTTAGAACTCAGGTCCATCACTGTAAGTAGAGTTTCTTTACAAGTTTCTTCTTTAGTGAAAATTTGGAAATACATGATTTAGTAAAAAGTTGCATGATTTTATGGACACAGAGTAAGGAGATAGCTCAGTGGTGGAAGCAAATGACTGGAGGTCAAGATGTCTGGGTGGTACTTCTAGCTATTTGACACAAAATTTAAATTGATGTAAAATGGGATTTCAGTCCCAATTTAAAAATTTCACCTTTTTTTAAAAAAAGGTAATGTTATAATTGAATCATTTTCCCCTCCTTTTGTAAGAATTGTAATTGTGTAGGGGTATTGCTTTTTTATTGTAAAATAGTTAGCAATGAGGTATATAACTGAAGTCTACAATACTGTTATTTCTCAATCCTTCTCTTTATTTTTGCTCAAAATGGAAGGAGAATTTTGAGAGACCAACAAGCTCTGGCATTTTAAATATCTCCTGGTTAACCAGATACATATAGTACATAGAATTGAAACAAAGCCATATGGCACAGAAGTATCATGCTGCAAGAAACTGGTAAGTAGTTTTAGTAATTATATATGCACAAGACATGACATATAATAAACTGACCCATCCTGTTTTTAACTCTGACAACAAAATACAAGAAATAATGTCAGGTTTATTGTTAACACTAGAAATACATTTTGTTGATGTGCCTTTTCTTTAAGACTGTTCACCCTGGGAGGAGTTGTAGCAGAATGCTTAGTTAACAGAAAATGTTTCTGCTTGGCAACAAAGCAGGACTCCCAGACTGACAAAAGTAGCACAGGATGAAAACCAAAGGCTGGGGAGCAGTCCCCTGGGCCAGAGCTAAAGGTTACAGAACTCAGTCAGAGGCTTTGTGTCTCCATGCTGAGCATTGGAACTGGTAAGGGAGGAGGCCAACAATTCATGATAATAGTGCACTGTGTCTTTAAACACAGGCTGATGCCCTAACTCGTCTTAATGGATTTGTCAAGAAATATTGGAAATTATTTTATTACATGTATAAATCCGGTATCAGTCAGAACAGTAAATATATACATTGTGCTATCAGGGAAGTGTTTATTGTAGTATTCATGCTGTGATGTTAAAGGACATAGGAACAGATAAGTGAAAAACACATCTTGGAGTAATGTTTCCAGAAACCAGATTACATATTATTGATCAGGCCAGTAATATATTAAATTCTTCGGTTTTGTTTGGCAGGCCCATTTTTTTTTATTGAGTTCCAGAGAGAGATTATTTTTTCAATAATTTAAATAGGATTTTATAAAATAGTTGGCAAATGGAGATGGCAAGTAGGTAGGTCAGCATGTTTGTGTTTTTCTGCAAAAGACCAAAAGTCCCAATTTCTGACACATTACCAGTGAAAAGTAGGCTTGAATGTCTCGTGTTGATCTCTCAGTGAAAGTAGTATCACCACAACAAAGACTGGATGGCATCCATGGGGCTGGATTACAGTGCCGGGAGGGAGGCCTGTCAGGGCTGTTTCCAAATATTGTTGTACTACTGATCATGGCAAGTCCCTAATGAACACCTATCTAAAACTGAAATAGCGGAACTGGGGCGCTGTGCCGAGGCCAGGACAGGGATAGCAGGATCTGGTTCTGGTGGGAGTGAGCCTCAGAAAGCCGGGTGGTGGAGTATGGCATTGCTGTATAGCTGGGAAATGATGGTATGGAGGTGCTACAGTGGGGCCCTTAGCAAAGGGAGAAGAATACAGAAGAGATACTTCCACAGAATTGTGTGACATAGTTTATTCACTGGTTTTTGTTCTTGCAGTTGCTCCCTTTTATAAGCAACAAATTAACACAGCTAACGCAACCGGAGAGATCATGTAAAGGCTTCTGTGAGAGAACAGCTCTTACTGAGATGCAAAATCTTTGAAACAGAAACTTTTAGTTCATAATTTATGTTGCCCCAGGAATGAGCACTCCTCACTGCTATTGCAAGAAAAATAATTTAAAATAATATATTGATTTGATAAAATTGCCAATAATCTAAGATCCCAAATTCCCATAAACATTTCTAAGACTGCTGAATGCTGTAGATGAAACAGGAGAAGCAGCTCAGTCCATTAATCCGTACAGCTGAAACTTGGGACAAGACAACATATTAACTACACTGTTCCTAGTTTGCCTTTACGCCTCAAGATGAAAGTAAGCTGTAAAAGAAGAAAAAGTATGAATGTTACCACTGTTCTTTATGTTCTTGTTCTGTAAGATTAGTGTGATGGAAGTTTACATCCAAATGCAAAGATAAATGCTGTACTTGATGCAGGCACAGACTTGATTCATTTGATTGAGTTTATCTGTTAGAAATGAAGTTCTGAAAGAAAAACAAAATGAGAGGCTTCATAAAACTGTACCTTTTGATAACTTGTATTACAATCTCCAGCATTTTTAAGTCTGTGGAGATTTACAACTGAATTCCAATTGGAAATTGGTATTGATTGATTATGTTGCTCATTTAACATTCCAGCATGCTGCAACAATAATGCAGCAGACTGTGATAAAATGGGATGTGATCTAACAGGACATGACCGATGGGATGAGAGCAAAACACTGGGTCTGCTGGTAGTGCTGTGCAGTAGTTCAGATTGGCATCTTATGTGCTTTGATTGTTCATTTCATTTTACTGTCATCCTACTGAGTTGAACATTTTAAAAGACACAGCGTTTTTCCATCTGTAAGGCATGGAAAGACAGATGGATATGGAGAAACTCCACCTACAGCGCCTTGACTGGATGCCATTGCCCACTTAGTGGTAGAGAAATCCCTTCTGGAAAATTAGAATCTCCTTAAATATATTATATTGTGAAAGGCTCTTTAATATAGGAACTTACTGATATTTGTAATTCTTTTTCTAATGAGTACAAGTGAAACAAACTGTTTTTTATTGACAGAGCTGCTACATTATAAACACTGCTTCTGTTACACTGAAGTTAATCCCCAGTCCTGTTACAAGAAACTCATCCTTATTAAAGTAACATTAAGAGCTTCTTTTTATTGATCTGCTCCCTTCACTTAATGATAGGAACTTACTGATGTTTTAATAATAACCTTGCAAGCTCTATCTCATTTTACTTCAATGTGTGTTACAGAAAGATGCTATGGAAACTAACTTAGCATAAACATTTTGCAGATGTCTTTAAAGGTTAGGGAAAAAAAGATTTAGTTGCACTGCATGTTAACAAAGATGGCTGAAAAACTACAAGATAAAAGAGAGCCTGGAGTATGAACATCAAAGAATTGTTAATGACAAGAAATACCATTAGGGTTAGCATCCCTTTTGTTTCAACCCCCTCACACCTGCAGTGTGTTGCAGATTCTGTCTTTGTTGGCACATCTGAATTACTTCCATTAGCATTTATAGAAGAGTGGCTGCAAAACAACAGCAATGTACCCCGGTTTTCTCTGTTGCTCCAAAAAGTCAGATATTAGGTTCTCTGCGGGTTTCCTTCAAGGTACAGTATCTTATTGTAAAGGAGACTATAGACCCAGGATTCCGTTGATTGCAAATGAGCTAGGTTGAAAGGAGAGGGGAGCTTTTGTTACTGCTGGAGAACTAATATAAGCAAGTACAAGAAGCACACATAAGAAGCTCAGACATTAGCAATAGCAAAATCAGAGCGTGAAATTCAGATTAGCCCTCCACAGGCTGTGAGAGGGAGGGGGTATTGGAAGACTTGGCATGGCTAAAGGTGTAACCTGTTTCATTTGGCCCCTGAAAATTTTTAACAGATGGTGGGACCAGCTGTCTTTTTCAGCCATTTAATAAACTCTTCGGTGGTAACAGTTTGGGAAGTGGGGGGTTTTGAGTTTTAGGCCAGAGGAAAAAATAAAGAAATCTGTCCCAATTGTCTTTGCCAAATAGTGAAGCCTGGAAACATTATGAAAAGTTAAAGTGAAAAATCTAATTGATGATACTGTCCTGATTATCCATTTCAACAGAAGAGGGAAAAAAAGAACTGCCTGTGCCCAAGTGGACCAGTGTGTAAAAAAAAAAATGCCTATTATGTTGTTATCTTTATCTGTCATTTTAATTTCAGCTCTTGCAAAGGAGGCACATAATGAGAAATTTTAAATGAGCTGTAGAATGAGAAACTGTCTTACTTTTTGAGACATGATTCTGTGTCAAAGTAACAGGCAGAGTGATCTGTTATATGAAAAACAAACCCCAAAATTGTCATGGATAAGATCAAGTTTGCACAGTCTGCCCAGGTGCATACAGCAAGCAATGAACTTACCCTGACTTGCATAACACGGTGTTATAAAATGACAATAAGCTACCATTTTAGAAACATACATTGTTCAGGCTCTAATAAAAACCTCAGTGATATGTGGGATTTGGTTTATTGTGAGAGTTTACAAAAAAATACTCTGCAACTCTATTTCTTCAGTTAAATTAATTTTTTTAACATTGTCAACACAACACTTAAATGACAACTCTCAATTATAAGAGATGTTTTATTTAAAAAGCATGTCTAGTATCTTTGAACAGAACAGTTCTTTTTGCACATTTACATGCTACCCAGCTGAGCAGCCAACCCTTCCATTTGACAAGGGCTTTGTTCTGCCTACAGGCCTATTATAAGTCCTAGATTGTTTGCCCTTAATAAATTGCAACAATAAGACAGAAACCTCTTTCAAGTTAAGAGAAATAAAACACGTTGCCTACATAGCAAAGCATATGAAGTTTAATAATGACAACAGAAACATATCTACTAAATCTCATTTGCTTTGCTCCCAGATCACTGTGGTTAAGATAGCACAGAAAGGTTAGCATCTTTCCATGCATCGAACAAAAGATTAAAGAAAACAAGAGTGGGACAAAACAACTCTAGCTACAGAATTATTTTTTTCTTCACAATATAAAATCATACTGGATGCTGTGTAAAGAGACTAGTGGGAGCTAAACCGGAAAGAAATGTGAACATGATTAAATGTAGAGCAGAAAAATGTTTTTAACTGAAACGAAACATGATTTCATATTAGTGAAAGGAAGAAAAAAGAGTGGAAATTATTCAAATTGAAGAATTTATACTACTCTCCAGCGTGTTGGTGTGTGCCTGCTTGTGTGTGTCTTTCAGGCTCTCCACTGAATCACAAAGCCCTACCAATTTTGCTTTTATAGCAGCTAATGGACATTCTTCTGTGGCTCAAGTGTTGGTTGGGGACTTGTGATCTTAAACAAAATTGTTAAGCCCTGTTTCTGAGGCCCCATTTGTAACATTCAGCTGTCAGCTGTGTTATGTTTGCTAGAGATTGTTAGAGAAGGCTACCTTTGTTGAACTTAGATCTGCCTATTTTTTCACTTAAGTTGGAAATTCCTGATGATCTTTAGAGTATATCTGCAAATTATGAAAACAAGAAGTGCAAAAGGCACAACACTCTGGACTCCCTGTGCAACAGTAAAATTCAAGAAGGTGAGCATACCTGTCATTAAACAACTAAGTATAAGTCATTTGGAAGAGTTTTCTGTATTAGAAACTTGCTAGTAACTCAACGCAGTGTTTTCAGAAAGAAATTCCAGTCACTGTTTCACTTAGAGTTTACATTTTTCTATTTTTTTTTTTAATTTGCAGATGAACATTCTGAGGCTATGTCTTTGCTTTGATAATAACACTTAGTACTTGGAAATGTTGCTGACAAGCTGAAAGTACAGTGATATAAACTTTCAAAGGAAACGTAGTGTTTATGACAGGTATTGATTTGACTGGGTTAAAGGCTACTTTTCTTTCTTTTAAGGTATTTTTGAGCTATGGGTGATACTCTGGGGACTATTGCATGTTTTCCTGGGAATGTTCAGTATTTCAGATACCCCTAACTTTTCTTCTGCTCAGCCACAACATGCAGGCAACATCACTGTCATCCTGCTCTCACAGGAAGGGGGAACTGAAGATCAAGGTGATCGTGGTTTTTCTCTCTCCTGTCTTCTTTTGTGTCAAAAAGAATTAGAGGTGGATTCTTCATTGTGTCTGCCACAGTACAGTGACAAGGTGCCAGCTTCACTGCTTCTTCCAACTGCTGCACAGAACCAAACAGAGAGCATATAATTTGTTATTTCTGAGAGGGCAAAGCCTTCCTGTTTTACCCTGTGCCTTCCTACAGTGCTGATCTCTGTTGTATCCAATTTCTGGGTGACATTTGGAAGAATAATTTTAAAGGATGAACATGAAGAGAGAAGTATTAATAAGCTTTGATGAAGGGAAAAATTAATGGACTTGGGGACAATGGAGTAGAAAACTGTGATGGGGGAGACTTAGAAGAAGAGAGAGGAAGCCACTTGAGAGATGGGGGAGGGAAAGACATCAACCGTTAGGTTTCATGGAAGAGGAAACTGTTAGTAAATTTTGAAGATTATTGTAATAATAAAGCATTAAATCATCTTGCAGAGTATCTTAAGATGCATGTAACACCTATGGTAGAAAACTACTTTGAGATACTTTGAAAGCTTCTCGAGAAGGCAAGTGGTATAGTTACCATGACTCCTTAGTAAGTTTTTTTTAGAATACAAAATTACAAATTGACTAGTAATTGGAATTCTAAAACTAAAGACAAATAAAATCTATCAGGTATAAAATTCCTAGCTTTTCTACAATATGAAATTGGCATAATATTGAAATTGGTATCTTGGGATCTGCTTCCCCTTTCAAAAATCAAAAAAATCTTCACTTTTGATCATTCAAAGTAAAACATCTTTTTTTTCCTTGCAGTACTGCAAGGAAACAGGTTTTTAAAGAGTTAAACACATTATCTTTTGTGAATCTACTGCAAGCTTTGGAAAGAAACTTTCTATCATAAATTAACTGAAAATACCAGCACAAGAGTAGGAAAAAAATTTTCTGGGATTATTAATTTTCAAAATTAGTAATTGTTCAGTATGCTAGAAATTTAGTAGTTGGAACTCCAGAAAGATAGCCTGCTGGGTAGGTGATAAAAATCATAGGTAGATGATATATCGTATATTTAATTAACAAATACTTCTCAAAACAAACCTATGCTATTAGATGGCTTGATGTAAACAGTTTTGGTGAGATTTCTCCTTCGTATATATAAGCATATTGTAACAAAAGTGGTTTTAATCCTTCATCCAAGTAAGTTTTTTTCTTCTGTATGAATGATATAATCTAAACGCCCCTTATTTTCCACTTATTTTTCACTTTGTTTTCTGGGATTTATTATGTTGCAAGAAATCATTTGCTTTTTGAGACAAATTGCAGAGAGATGAGTATCTCTGGATATCTCTAACATACATTTATGTTTTCACCTTCAAATTAAGCTGATCAAGAGATATCAGAAAAATACCAAGAGATCAAAAATATCACTTCAATTTTTCCAGCTCAATCCTATAAAAACTCAAGCTTCGCTCCAATATCTAAATATAGGTACTATTATTTTCTCCATATGTAAAGATCTCAGATGTTTACAGCCCATTTAAAATTAAATACATAATTTGTCTGCTCAGCCAGACTAAATCTGGGTACTTTCATTAAAATCACACTGGTTTTGTTTCTGACAAAATAATTAATCAGTAGCTGTAGAATTGTGTTTAACAATAGCTCACATACACTCTGAGAGGCAGGATTACAAGTTTTTTTCTCAGTATCCTATGAGTCTTCATTTAGCTCTTTGTATATTAATGTATAGCTGTAAATAACAACAACAAAACCTGGACTGAAACTTAGGACATGCAAGAAGGGTGCTGGACAAGGATTAGGTAGAAATAATTTTCTTCATCCTCTGCTTTGTGCTGAATGGCCAAGAATGAAAAGTACCCCAATTTTTATTCCTCTTTTGAACTCTTCAGGCTTCCATGATGTGAACGTGCAGTTACCTCATAAATAATGCCTGTAAGACTGCTAGAGGGAACCAGCCAAATGTGGATCAACAAAGAGCTGGTAAGAGAAAAAAACAGTGTCCCAAAACTTGGCTGATCCAGCAGTATGGTTGCATGTTGGTGCCTCGTGTGTTTGCAGAGCATCAGATTCTTGATAGCCAGGAGACAGAGTGAGAGCCACGAGGCTATTCACTTTTTAACATCTAAACCTCTACCTTAGCTCAGCTGTTCTGCAACCAGTGGTAGGCGCTGGAGATAACTGTGTGCCATAGGTCTGCATTCACTCGGTTGGTCATACACAGTGATAGAATGATTCACTGGAAAAGGCTGGTGGAACACTGACTGAGTTGAGAAGAAAACTGACACAGAGAGAGGGTCTACCCGAGGTGGAGAAAAATCTGCTCTTCTGACTGCTCCCGTGTGTGAGATCGAGGAAATACAGATGGTAGTGTTACTGAATTCTCAGGATTGTGTCGGTAGCAAAGCTGGCAGGTCTTTCTGCAGGGGGAGGTTGTCACCAGGGAGGGTGGTTGTTTTGATGATTGGCAAGTGAAAAGAAAAAAGCCTCGGACAGAATCCTGTAGGGAAGCGTTTGCTAAAGCAGGAAAAGGATGGGCTGTAAAAGTTAACAAGTATCTAGTTATTTCTGCTTGGTATGTTCAGTGCTTGAGTTACAGAGGCACATTGGGCTGTTCAGTACAGCCCAACTAATGCGTATATTGTCTTTGTAAAGCAAAAATATTAGCTCTGGTTTTTTTACTTATCATATGCTCTAATCACCACCCACCAGGAAAAGCAGAGATATATGTGTTGTGGGTATGTTGGCTTATTGCTGTACTTGCACAGGCTGCACGTTTGTCTCCTAATTGCCTCCAGGCAGTCTCATTGCTGCCTCTTTGCTTGCCCAAGGTTGTCTGGGCTTTACCCCTCAACTGTCTGTCCCACAGGAAGATCAATATCTGCTCATAATTCAAAGTTGCTGAGAAGGTGTACAAGTGCCAGAACAGACTGACATGAAATCAGGGATGGGAGGGATTTAAAAAAGAGTTTGGATTTTGTAAGGGTGGAACATACATGATGTGATCCCAAGGTGTGTGCCTCTGCTCTTCAGTAGGGCTGTTCAGTCCAACTCCCTGCTCTTCAGTAGGGTTAATATGTGACATAGGACAACGTGGTCTCTCTGTGTTTCCTTTGGTAAGAATGGAATAACAACATACTACTTCTTTATAGAGGAGTTGAGGAGACAAATGCTTTAAAGACAATGTGCTCACATTGAGTAAAGCTCCTCTGAATGCACTCACTGCACAGTTTGACCTTCTTACTCAGGGCTGTCCCAGGATTTTGCTTGTTGATCCAATTCCTGCATTTTCCCCCAGCTCCACAGCTGCACTCCTGTTACTCAGAAAAATGTCCTGAATACTCCCCACACACCTGAGTGCTGTTCTCCTTCCTTACATACCCTGTCATTGGTAAACTTGCCAAGTTTACAAAAAGAAAAAGAAAGGTGAACTGTGAAAAAAATTGCATTACTGACCGGTGGCAGGAGAGAACAGGGAAGTGGAGACATAAAGTTTCCACCCCTTACCTAGGTTGAATGTATCTACACGCTGAGTGTCAGAAGAGGCTGTATATGCCTGTGTAGGAGACTTCTGAGTGAGATGTTGTATTAGCCAAAAAACAACATCCCACAGAGATGAAAACAGCTTCAATCAATCACTCAGAGCAGAGTGAACTGCTCCATTCATCTTGGTATTCTCACTACCAGTGACCCCAGCACTGATGTATGAGTCCACGCTCATTCTTAGCTTCTCCAGCCAGTCTCGGCACTCCTGTGGTGCCTGCTCGGAGGTTCCCTTTTCAGCCTCTCCACCTAGAGGGTTAGCCTTTTGCTTCTGACCCCTCCCAGAATGCTGACTTGCACAGGAAAAGGAGATCAAATATATCCACCCTATAAGACACACAAATAGGAGCTCAGATCCTGGTCAGTGAAAGAACTGAGGGAATGTCAGCAAAGTTCTGCTGTAACGTAACAAGTCCTGGTCTCCAAGCTGCTCCCTCCCAGTTCCAGACATCTGACCAGTGGTGGTAGCTCAAAGTCTGTACAGCTCTGTTTCCTTTTTCCTACATCCCTCCTCTGCTGCTTTCCAGTTTTTTATGCTTTTCTTTGAGCACTGCAAATAGTGTATAAATGATAGTGGAGCAGCATATACCAAAGGAAAAAATAAAGCTGACTAGATTTTGCTATTTGAAAGTATGTATAAGAAAATACCACTCAGCTGGGGCTTGCCTGACTGGTAGGGCAATAGTAAACAGAGGAAGTGATTAGTTTTATAGATAGTGTGATCAAAATCCCTGTGAGGGCTATAAAATAGAGCGCAGCAACTGAATTGATGACCAGTGAGGCATATGGTATCTAAATTAACAGTCTGTAGGATCTCCCAGGAGGAGGGGTCATCAGGGTATCAGAAAGCTGAGACAGAAAGTTCCTTTTGTCTCTTCCTATATTAAATTCCTGAGATAAGGGAATGCTATACTAATACAGAAAATGAGCTAAAACTGGAAATGTAATGCTTTCTCTTGAGTCTTTGCTGTAGAGTTTGATGGACAGGGCTGTGCACATTGCTGGAACTACCTCTAACCTCCCTTTCTAAAACTTGATTTAAGAGGGATTTTGATTACTCTGTTCTCTTATAAACACTGTTTTACTTCTAGAATGCAAATTATTTTACCCTTAATTTAGAGCTAAGTAAATGAGAACAGGCAGGAGAAATTCATAAATCAACTGATAACTATATATCATTAAAGAGAATCATTGGCAGTATAGAGCAGCTTCTTTCTGAATCATTCCATGTGCCAAGTACATTTAGCATGTGTAGCAATGGAAGTGAAAAAAACCTAGCAAATCATGAGCCTGGTTCAGTTTTTATGGGCATCTATTCCACTGACTTCTGTAAGAATTTTGACAGAAAAAGAATATTATTTTTTGACCCTGTACTCTGGTGCATGAATAAGGATGACAACATTGTATGGAGTTATTCTGATGACACTGAAGAAATTGCATGACTTTGCACTTGTTTTTTCTCCAGACCTTCTTATTTTAAGATGATAAATTTGGGAAATTGTTCTTTGTGGTTTAGCATGGCCTCCTAAAAAGCAGCCAGTTGTTGTCAATCACAGATTTCTTCTGAATCCACTTACTTGGGTTTGAAAGTCGCTCATCAGGTAGAGCTGTATTATTTGAGCATTGGAGACCCAGCACTGCAACTTTTTTTGGTCTCTCTTTCATTGTAGTCTCTCTTTCATTCCCCAGTATAAGGAGTAAGTCATTTAGGCTAAGAATACATTTCCATTTTACTGTGTTATGTGTCCTTCACCTTGGACCATTCTCTCTTCTGTATGTAATTTGTGATTCTCTCAGCTCAGTTCTAGTAGAATATGGGGTTTCCTGCATGTAGTAGGAAAAACAGGGATGGGAGATTTACTGAGGGAGAGAACCCAAGAAGTGTAGCCATTTGAAGGTCACTTCTTTTTGCCCTCCATCTCAGAGGTTAGAGAACCATGAGAAAAACAATGCTGTTCATTGGACTGGAGTACGAGTCATGGCCATGCTGACACCCTTGTCCTGGAGAAGTATATCCTTTCGCCTCTTCTTGGTCTGGGTTCTCAAACAGCTGGTCAAGCTGTTTGCCCCAGAGCAATAGGGGCTGACGGAAGAGTGAAGTGAAATGTGATTTATTTCCAGATTAGGATTGTTTGCTTTGGTTTGGCATGGCCAAAACCGGCAGGAGGTACATGCCTCAGCCAGTGCTCCTGAGGTTTGAGCTGAGGTGGAGTAACTTTAAGTGTTCGGTGAGGAGCAGTCTAGTAATCTATGTGCGAGACTGAAGCAAAGAGCTCCTCTTTCCAAGCCTGGAGTGGTTGTATGTATGGCCATGGTTGTTCCCTTTGTAAAGAAGGGTGAGGAGGCTGACTCTACAGCATAAGAATGTGGTGAGATTGACTTCACATTTGTATAGCTTTGTGAGGATGGAAAGCATAATGCAAGTATTGTATACATTTGAAATAATGTCATTGATGGTATTTTTATTTTCAGAATTGGAGGGGAGCAAATTTATATGTGAATAGTTCACATAATTTATGCATTTACCTATTTATGTATTATTCTGTCTTAAAGGATCAAGGTATGAAGTGACCCAGAAACATACCATGCACTGCATTCCTAAAAAAACTTTTCTGTCAGTCTATGAGGGCAATGTTTTTAAGTCTTTATGTTCAGCTAAGTAAAAATAAGTCATTTCAAAAATCTAAGTGAAGCTTTCCCCTGTCTTCCTTGGGATCCTCGGCCTGTGGTAGCAGCCAAGACAACTGGCATTTTTTAAAAAATCCTCTCTTAATTTAAAAATTTGGCTTTTCTAGGTCCCTCTCAAACACTCCCCCCATGTTGGGGGACACTTACCTATGTTGTAGTTGATAGGCACAAGCATTGTCTGCCTTCCGCTAGCATTTATGTATCACTGGAACAAGCTGCCTTAAAAGCATTATACCAAGAGGGTCTGTAGAGAGGATCTTCAGATTATATCCCTTGGTGTGAAAACAGTACCTCTTACCCAACACACCTCCAGTGCCATAGTCATGTCCCGTATTTGTGTCCCTGGTTTGACCCTCACAATCCCACTATTGGGATTTTTCCTCCTGTCTCTCTTTTTTTTTTTTTTTTCCCCCCCAGCTAAACTGAAGTTGTTGAATTCTTTCTATGGAGCACTTGTATTTTGTAAGTAAGATTATGGATGTTTTCTACACTCTTGTTCAGTAATCATTGAAGAAGGGTTACTTCAAAAGGGATTCTTGAAATCTTGAAAAATATTACCATTACACAATACTTAATCTTTTCTGTACCAGGTGTATTTTTGCAGTGTTGGATTAATCCATTCAGTCAAATTGATAGCGATGTGGCAGCCATACCATCATCCAATATGTATGTGTAGGCTGAACAATGATCTTTCTGGCCAAACTTTGTGCTGTTTTAAACACAGTTATACAGTTTTAAAGCAGTATAGTCACAGACAGCTGTTTAATTTGTCAACAAATATATACTAAGTAACTAAAATTAATTGCCATGAGTCCCAGTTTTTAGATAATACACTGTTTGTAGTTAAAAGGAGGCAAATAACAGTATAATTACCTTTTCACTCCATACTGAATAATTACAATGCAAGAAAAGAGTGGCTGTATGTATCTATACTCATAAAACAAAAGGTTCCCATCCACTCTTCCCCACATAGATGCATTCCACCAAAAATACACAGGCTTTTTTTACCTAATGTTTCCCAGAATGAGAGGACAAGCAGGGTGCACACAGCAGATCCTTTTCAGCTGCTCACCAGAGTCTTGGCTCGCTTTCCATTTTATAAAAGTCCATTTCTAGCTATTGGAGTGGTGAAGAAAATACAGCCGTGTATGCCAGAGGCAGAAAGGCGTTCCCAGAGAGTTTGAAACAATCATTTTGAACTGAAAGGTGTCCCAGGCATTCCAAGTGAAGCCAAGAATAACACTTTCGATATCGATACCGTTAAGAGTCTGACTCCTTTTTAAAGGGTGGAAGCAAGGGGAGGAAGTATATCCAAAAATGTTCACCAGTGTTCCCTAAGGCAGGAGGAGGAGTCACAAAGGGCCAGCCAAGGAAGGAGCAGAAGATGAATACATTAAGATATTTAAACCTTTGACAACAGGCAGTAAAACCGTAGTGAGGCATGAAATTTGTTCTACTTTTCTTAAAGGGCGGCTCAGCTTTCAGAAGTTTGGGAAATCCTCTATTAATCGTTGTGAAATCCACACCTAGACTGGGAAATGTTGAGGCAAGCCTTTAAATCCTAAATACGCCTTTGCATGTGCCGATCTTGCCTAGGGTTTTTTGGTTTTCCTTTATGCACAGAAAAATGCAGGAGATGCCACAGCAGTTTTTAATCTTTCTTTTATTTTCATCTACTGATGTTCAAATTAAGCTCTGATAAAATTTAGGATGTATAGTTGTGTTAAAGCTGTTCGTTGGTAATCTGAAGCTAGTAAACAAGCCATATACAGTAGCATGTTAAAAATAGGAACCGGTGACTTCTCTTACTATGCCAGTCATGTTGCCTACCATAATGTGAATATGCTGAAGTAAAGAATAATAATATTAATGGTACGTAACTCAGAACTCATGGCAGCGTATCCACACGTGCTTGGAGCTATATACATGGGTTAGTTAATCTACCTTCTGGTGAAACTTCTTGCTGCTGTGGACAGATTGTTTCTTTTAGTAAGGCTTTAAACTGGACGGAATGAGGGATGGTGTGAAGACACTGCCTTTTGGAGCAAGCTTATTTAAAGCCTGTTCAGGTTTAATGCCTGCCACCCTGTCATGGAGAACTTGACTAGGAGGCTTGGCTGAAGGTTAATGCAGCTGTTCGCTTAAAAATGCTGTTTTCTGGTTCTTTGTCACAATTGCTAAAGAGCAGTATTTAATTTACAGCAGCCCTATAACCCCAAGCTGGGGGCAGGCAGGTGGCCAGAGCCCATCCAGACTCCCTGGGTTATTCATGGCTGTGCTGGAAGAGCTGAGGGACTGGGGGTGTCACGAGAGGACCTAGGCAGTGAGTTGATGGGAGGCTGTGGCAGTGTGAGCCATCATGGAGACAGGCGCAGAGTAGGCTCCCGGATGGGATGCTCAGGGCCCAAGAGGCAGAGGTGCAGCGGAGAGCACGGAGGGGACTGCTAGCACCCCGAGCTGTTATTCCCAAATATTTTTTTCTCTGCTACCCGCATTCAGACCAGGGTCCACAGAGCCGTGCATGGTGGGAGAGTCACTTTGGTGAAAAGCCCTAGTTTTGAAGGCACCTGTCTGTGGAGATGGTGAAGATGGTATGGTCCGTGTTTTATGTCCACTGTCTTTGAATCCCCAGTTAGCATCCAGCCGGCGCAGCCTGGGCCCTGCTGCCCCGTGGCTGTGGGTCGGTTCCCGCGAGGGAGGCAGAGGTCTGCCCACCCTCCGTAGCAGGCGAGGACCCCGGAGGCAGCGGGGCTGGGGGAGCCGGGACCCTGCGACCCTCGGCCCCGTGACTGCAGCTCTTCAGGATCTAGTCCGGCTCGTACCCGGGCACCGCGTTGGCCCCGGCCGCCGCCCCGACGGCGCAGCCGCTGCCTCCACGGCGGGCCCGAGCGCCGCTCCAGCCGCGGCAGCTCCGCCGGTGGGGACCGGCCCCCTCCGTCCGCCGGGCTGCACGGGGCGGCGGCGGGGGTCCCCGCCGGGCTGCGCTGCTCAGCGCCGCGCCCCGAGCGGCCCCCGGCCCCGGCCGCGCCGCCCCCGCGCTGCCCCTCTCCCCGCGCCTCTCGGCTCCGGGCGGGGAGGCGGCGGCAGCCCGTTTCTCGTGGAAATAGTGCTTTGTGTAACTGAACTGACATTTGGCCTTGATACCTGTATCTCCTGATAACTGAAACAAATTTCTAAAATAAATACTGTACTTTGATCTTCCAGCCCTGCATTTTTAATGACAGCTCTGAACATCACTTCATTAAGAATACATTTCAGGAGGCTGAAATGCTCCGAGTTTGAACACTAATTATTTGTACAGAAAATTATGACTGCAACGTTTCATTATTCAGCCCATTGGTTTCTTCCAGAAGTGAGAAATTATTCTCGATTTTTAAGTAATGTGCTTTCTTGGATGCAGATTTATGGCATTTCTAGTGTGGCATCTGTATAGAAACTTACCCAGCTTCCCACTAACTCTTTTGTAACGTGGCAAATCATTTTGGTTCATCGAGATATCTGGGGAAGTAACGTACCTTAAAGGCTGGGGGGAACCTCGGGACATTTGGTGTCTCCAGAACTACCTATCGACTCTCATTTCGTTTATGAATATTGTTCAGATTGCTTTCTTGGCAGTTGTTAGACAAAACGAATTAACAGAAAGCGAGGTAGGAATTAAATCGGTCACCTCGTACGAGTCCGGGGTTGACACAAGTTCGGGAATGTGGAAGTTTAGAGACCACGCAAGTGCGAGCGCCGCCGTTCCGCTGCCTGGCGGGCTGCGGCTCCTGCGGGGCGCGGGGGTGCGGGTCGGACGCTCCGTCGGGGTCTCCCCTCGGCCCCGGCTGCGGCTTAGAGGCGCGGGGAAGGCGGGTGCGCTCCTGCCCCGATGTGGCTGCAGTGGCGCGGCTGGAGCCTGGCCGTGAGCCCGGGGCACCCGGCGGCCGCGGGCGGGCGTGTGCCCGCCCCCCGGGCTCCGCAGCCGGCCGGTGCTTGCCGTGGTTCCCCGTCCCCCCACGTGTCCCGTGTGGAAGCGGCGCAGCCCCCGCCGGATGGCGCAGCGGCGGTGCTGGGGCGGGTGGTCGTGTGAGGTGGGTGGAGGCGCCGAACCCCTGCGCCCTGGCAGGCAGGGGGGAACTGCACGGCGGGCCGGGGGCTGCGGCCGGGTCCCTGCGGCAGTGGCGAGTCCTGCCTCGGTGCATCCGTGCGTGGCGGGAGCGCTGGGTGCGGAGCGCGTATCTCCCGCTCACCGACCGGGTGAGGCGGTTACCTGGCGCTGGGGAAGAGCTTGAAGTGGCTGCGGCATAGGGGATCAGTGTTACACGGGGTCGAGCTTTTATTTCTCCCCAGGACTCAATATGGAGCCGTGGGAGAGGACTTGGCACTTTAATCCCTTCAAAGAAACCGATCTAATTCAAGCCCTACAACTCTTGAAAGTCTTTGAGCGGACAGTGATTGTTTCCCCAGGAAAGCCAGATAAAGATCTCTGTGTGCTGGCGTTTAAAGAGACTTCGGTGGCGGTGCGAATACAATTGAACCCAGCGACTGCGGGGAGGATCGAGTTACCTGGGCAAACAGCTCCGGAGGAGCAGAGCTAGCCGGCATCTGCCCGAAGGGGCACCCTCCGCCCGCCCCCCCAAGGCAGAGCTGGGCGTCCCCGTTTGGTACCAGGCCAAACAGGCCGGCTTGCACGATCGCGCTGGCCTGGGAGCAGATGGGGAAGCGGCGAGCAGAGCAGCGCGCTCCCAGGGCCCCCGGCGGAGGGCGGCGCTGAGCGGGCCCCGGGGGGGGGGGGGGGGGCGGGTCGCCGTGCGGGGTCCCGCGGGCCGCTGCAGCAGGCGGTGGCGTTGGGCCGTGACCCAGATGTGCCCGGTGCCGGTTACCGGGGGAATCGCCTCGCACGTGGTCGAAGGCAGAGCGGGTTGGATTCTTCACTCGCACACGGGTGTATGTATCTGTGTGCACACACGGGTCGAAAAGTGAGGGACCAGAGCCCTCGGGGCCGAGCGGGGCGTTGGGGCAGGAGGTGGGCGAGGGGTGGATGCGGAGACCCGGTAACAGCGCCCCCGCTGCCGGGGAGCCCCCCCGCGCCGCCCTCACCCCGGCCCAGGCCGGTCAGGCTCAGCAGGGCCGCGGGGCGCAGCATCCCGCCTCCAGGAGCACCATCAGGAGGGACTCCTCTCTTCATGTAAAGCAATTAGGTCTTTTACACCCGGCTCCCGCTAGGGAAGAGGAAACTTTTCCGCGCAGCTGCCGGTGCCGGTGTGCCCGCCTGCGGGAGCGCTGCCGCCGGTGGCACCGCGCCGTCCCGCCTCCCAGCACGGGGCGCGCTCGCCTGGCTCCGCGCCGGGAGCTCCAGGGGACGCGGGGTTAGCGCCGGCGGAGCGAAACGAAACCAGACCCAGCTACCAGAGGGGAAAATGCGCGGTTGTTTGCGGAGTCATACCGAGGGCATATCCCTCAGCCTCGGGAGGAGGGCGGGCGGAGGGAGGGAGCGGGGAGGAACCACCGACAATTACTCCAGGGAAGTTTTACGACTGGGGATCGACCAGCCCCGATCAGGTGAACTCGTTGTGCTCCTGTTACTTTGAGTCATTAAACACTATCAGAGGAATCCGGAGGCAAATTTCTCGGGCGATAACAAAAGACACATCGCCACTTTAGGGCTCTGCCACAAATCCTTAATTGCAATAAAAAAAAAAAGGGGGGGGGGGATTGGTGTCCAGCGTCTTGCACATCCAATGCGGGGGTCTCCAGGCGGTAAGGGGTCCTTTGATCAAGAAAATCCAATTATTTGTGTATATACATTTCCCACATAGTGATTACTTCATTAATTGTCCCGCCTTTATCTCCTCCCTTCCCATCCCCCCTAATAATCAGTTCTTTTATCCAGACCAACAAACACACCATAGGAGCTTTGTGGATTCAAAGGATTTGCTTTCGCTTCTGAAAGAGCCGCTATTCTTTGATGATTGGGTAGCGGCAAACTTCAAAGCCATAAATCTTCCCTCTGACTGGTTGGCGGCCCAGCAAAGTCCTTATCAAATTCTTGGAGGTGATCCTGGTGCAGTCAGACAGTCCGCGGAGATCGCGCGGCGCGGGGGGGGGTGGGACAGCCACGGAGGCGAGCAGATCAGAGGGAAGGAGGGGGAGAGAGGGAGAGGCAGAAGGAAACTGGGCAGCTCCTCGTCTTCCCCTCGGCGTCCCCATGCCTCGGCGGTGCCCCGGCGCCTTCCTCTCGCCTCGGGCGCAGTAGCCATGGCCGCGGTAGCTGTCCTCCGGAACGACTCCCTCCAGGCTTTCCTCCAGGTCGGTACCCGCGCCCGGGGCTGGGGCGGCTCGCTCGGCGTCGCGTCCCACGGTGGCGACTCGTGCTGCGCGGGGGCGCCCGGCAACCGCCGCCTCCCTCCCGGGGCTTCACCGCGCGGGTGGCCCGGGAGCGGTCGGTGGGGACCCCCGCGGGGCCGGGGAGGCAGGGCTCGGGCTCCTCGGGCTGGCAGTTTCCCCCTCCCGCCAGGCGGCCGGCGGTAGCTCCGGGCTGGGGCTGCCCTCCGCCCGCAGCGGCCGCTTCCCCGGCGCCCCCGGCCCCGGCGGGGCCGGCGGCACTGGGCGCGGGCGGGACCGGGCGCGGGGCGGGGCGGGGGAGCCGGGCCTGTCCTGCCCGCTCGGCGCGCGCCGTTTGCGGTAAGTTTGCCGGGCGCGGGGGGAGCGGCGGGGCGCCCCCGGGTGCCCCCGGCCGCGCACGGGCGGGCGCGGCCGGGCGGAGGCGCAGGAAGTTTCCCGCGGGCGGCGAGTAACGCGCTCTCCTCCCTCCTTCCCCCCGCTCCGGCGCAGGACCGCACCCCCAGCGCCTCCCCAGACTTGGCCAAGCACTCGCCCCTGGCTCTTCTGGCCGCCACCTGTAGCCGGATCGGACAGCCGGGCGCGGCGCCCTCGGATTTCCTGCAGGTCTCTTACGACCCGACGCTGGGATCCCCCTCCAGGATCTTCCACCCGTGGAGCGGCGAGATGCCGGCGCACTCGCCGGGGGGGGCTGCCGCCGCCGCACCCCAGCCTGGGGCTGACCCCTCAGAAGAACCACCTGCAGCCCTCCTTCGGGGGGGCGCACGAACTGCCCCTCACCCCCCCCGCGGACCCCTCCTACCCCTACGAGTTTTCCCCCGTCAAGATGCTGCCCTCCTCCATGGCCGCCCTGCCGTCCAGCTGCCCCCCCGCCTACGTCCCCTACGCCGCCCAGGCCGCCCTGCCGCCCGGCTACTCCAACCTGCTGCCGCCCGCGCAGCCCTGCCGGCAGCTCTCGCCCAACCCGCCGCCCGAGGACATCCCCTGGTGGAGCATCCAGCAGGCCGGCGCCCCGGGCGGCTGCGGCCACCGCTTCCCCGCGGCCGCGGCGCTGCCGCGGAGCCTGGTGCTGGGCCACTCGGACTTCGCTCAGTACCAGACGCAGATCGCCGCCCTGCTGCAGACCAAGTCTCCCCTGGCGGCCACGGCCAGGAGGTGCCGCCGCTGCCGCTGCCCCAACTGCCAGTCGGCCGCGGGCAGCGCCCCGGAGGCGGAGCCGGGCAAGAAGAAGCAGCACATCTGCCACATCCCCGGCTGCGGCAAGGTGTACGGCAAGACCTCGCACCTGAAGGCGCACCTGCGCTGGCACACGGGCGAGCGGCCCTTCGTCTGCAACTGGCTCTTCTGCGGGAAGAGCTTCACCCGCTCCGACGAGCTGCAGCGGCACCTGCGGACTCACACGGGCGAGAAGCGCTTCGTCTGCCCCGAGTGCGGGAAGCGCTTCATGCGCAGCGACCACCTGGCCAAGCACGTCAAGACCCACCAGAATAAGAAGCTGAAGGCGGCGGCGGACGGCGTCAAGCGAGAGGACAGCCGCGACCTGTGACCGCCGGGCGGCGGGGCGGCACCGGGACCGCCGGCGGCCGCCGCCCCCGCGGGCGCGGCGCGGGGACCTGCGCTGAGGGCGCCGGCAGCCGGGCGCAGGGCGGCGGCGGGGAGGGGGGGCCCGGCCCTCGGACTCGCGTCGGGCCCGGCGAGCGGGAGCTCGGCTGGGGGCGGTGCCGGGAGGAGCCGCGGCCCCTTAGGCCCAGGACCGGACGCTCGCAGGGCCCCGCGGCCGCCGCGGCTCGCCCCGGGCCCGGGCCGGGCGCCCTGCCCGCCCCCACCGCCCCGCGGCACGGCTGGGGGGAGGCTGCGGCCGCTGGGGCGGGAGCGGGGCCGCCGCGGGGGTCGGGGCTCGTGGGCGCCCGGGGAGGGGGCGGCCGTGCCGGGGCCCGGCCCTCGGCGCTTTCAGGGGAAAGGACTGAAGTTTTGTTGTACAGGTTATTTAATAGTTCTGTTTGAGTACGAGTGTCTCTCTCCTCGTCCTCGGCCCCGTGCGGGGCTCCAGCATGAGATATTTCTGTAAAGCGACCCGCGACTGCAGCGTGAAATAAACACGTTAACACCGGGGTCTGCAGGGAAGGTCCCGCCGCGTCGGTTTCATTTGATCGCCCCCCGGGCTCTTCCCGCCCTCCCCGCGCGCCGGGCCGCTCCGCGCGCGGCCGCCTCCTTCCCGCCATTTCCTGCTGAGGCGGCGGGCGCTGAGGTGGCGGCCCGGGCCCAGCTTCGTCGCCGCTGTCAAGTGGAGCTCAGCGCACGGCCACCAGGGAGCTGCTCATGGTAAACACCTTTACAATCCCTAGCTTCTTCGCACTGATGTTGGCCTGTTGGTTTGGGTTTGTTTGTCTTTTTTGAAATTATTTTCGTTTTGTTTCCTATGCGTGAAGCTGTGAGAGAAAAGGGAAGCGCATGGTGCCGGTGCTGGGAGTGAGCGTACAGGCCCGGTACTGCAGGCTGGGGAACGTGCTTGAGCGGAGGTGGGCAGTAGTGAAAGTTAATAATTCCCCTTTCTCTGAGAGGTCTAGGCCTGTGATAGCCAGCCATTACTGGCCCGAAGCTGCCTGTGGCTTGCACAGCCAAAACATGCTTTCCATATGCTAACTTCCTGTAAAAGTGCAGAATGTAAGGGGGAGATGCTTGTTATCCTCCCAGTGTGACAAAATGGCAGTTGCTTTCCTGCACAGGGGAAGGTATTTGGCACAAAACTGTGTTTACTTGGTAGGCAGTGACAGCTTGTAGGGTTCCTTGTGTCTCACTAGGCACCATGTGAGTATGAGTTCAGGCACACATTCATTTTGGCAAATTTCTTTCAAAATAATGACCTTTTTTAGTGTAGCTATCCCCTATTTCTTTTTTTTAACTGAAATTTGTATAGAACAAACAAATGAGGAACCCAATTAGTAATTTGCTAAATTTTGCATTTTAACATAGGGAATATGTTATTTGCTCCTCATGTTTTTACCACATCAACTTTACTTTCTGGTTAGCTAATGAGACAGCCAAATAAGAGTGCCATCAAAACTTCACTGGGACTAATCCGGAACCATTCATACTCAAATGGGTTCCTCTGGTGGCAGCTGTCATACAAGCTTCGGCACAACCATAATGATAAAAATACACTTTGCCATGCACTTCTGAATCAGGGAAAGTGGCAGCTTGATAAATGTTTTTGTAATGACAGAACATGTAAAACTGATGTGTTTGTATGGATGTCAAATACTGCCAAGAATCTCAGGAAATAATGAGATGAGACAACAGCACCAGAACCCTCACATCTGAAATAATGAGAAGTTAACGGGTATTTACCATGGTACAGCTCCTCAACAATATTTCAATGTTTATGATTCTGAATTAATTTCCCACACCATATTCTTGGGGTCAATTTATTGAGTTAATAACCAAGCAATAATCTTCTTTACTACTGAAGAATCTTCTATAACTTGTCCTCCTATTACAGGGAGCCTCGTGAGAAATAAGTTTAGCTTTCATTGGTTACCATTCCTTTACTAAAGTTTTAAGCTCTAGAAGCATGTTCTTGAAGGATATTGAGTAGAAGATACCTTTAGTGTTCTAGAATGAGCAACAGCGATGCAGGAAATAACTGATGGACCTGATCCAGAAGTCCTTAGTCAAAAAAGGTCTTTGAGATGAAAGCACAGACCATTTACTCCTGACAGGATTTGGATATGTCATAAGGAGTAACATAATGTTTCTGTCTTTTGCAGTGTTTCATGGCTTACAGCAGCAACCTGCTTGCTTGCTGTCTTTGATACCAGGTTACGTTAAGAATGTAGAGTTACAGAATTTAGGAGTGCTTTTAAAAGAGAATTTGTTTCATTACATAGTCTTTCAATTCTGTGTTGGAATCAGACCTACTTAAAATGGACAGTAGCATATAGTCCTTTTGTTGGTAGCAGTAGAGGAGAAACAACAGCATCCCAAAGTACGAAAGGTCCACTTATAGGACAGAGTAATGGACTGGGATGTTGCCACACAGTAATGACTTTTCACTGCTAAGTAAGTGCCAAGATCAAGATTACATATCAATGTAAGCTGAAGCAATGTATTAGATGGTTTCTGGCACAAGTTTAGCCTGACTAGGAACTAGAGAACCATTTCTATTAGAGCAGATGCACCTAGCAGAAAATAGCCTGATAATTGTAGATACAACGATTTCTAAGCTGGACCATTATGGAAAGATTTTTCTTCAGTTGGGTGACAAACTGCACTTACCCAGCATCTATGTTGTCTAGTCTAGCCAGACTGTTTTGTGTTCTTACTCATTCCTCAAGACACAACTTGTACTGAAATAGCAAAAGTTTTACCACTCACTTAAGTGTGAGCCTGCAAGTAATTTAGGTTTTAAGCAAAAGACCATAGCCCAGGCAGTGCCAGCACCATGTCAAGGGGGTGGTGGTATCTGATTAAAAAAACAAACCAAAACAAAACCACAACCAGTGGCACATTGTAGCATATGCACTTTGTATAACATCTGTATAATAACTACATTTAAAGCATGAAAGTGCACAGGTTAAAAATATTACAGTCAAAATTAGTTAAATACTTGGCACGAGGGAGAGATGCATTTAAGTGAAAACCCACAATATCAAATGCTAATGAAAATAAATCTGTAAGAATAGTACCAAAAAAAAGAAGGGGGCCCCCCAGAAAATTAGGGATTTATGACACAAGGTAAGTAAAAGTAACAGTTTAGAACATAATTTTTTTTTAATGAAACATTATTTCTCTCCAAAGCTTTTAAACAGTTCATTGCAAAAAGAGGGCATATCCATCATAGCTGTTTCATATTCATCTCTAAATAGCTAAATCATATGATAGCTTTTCAATTGAAATCGTTAAACTTTTATAGTAATATGGCATTTAAATACACATGTGACCTTTCTGATGTATGGGTACAGCGTTACAAAAATATATTGCTTACATCTCAAGAATTTATTTCTAGTTGGCAAATTGCACTCTATAATAAAATTAACTTTTAATTTTGCATTCATAAAATACATTTTACACTTTTAGCTGTTTCCAATCAACTAGAACAGCTGTTCATTTTATCAAATTAAATGATTAATATTCTTTTTAATTATACATTTTGAGTACATATGCTGCTCAAGGTCAATTCATTTCTGAATTTTAAATCTTAAATGTCATTGGTATAATAGACACATATATGAACTAATTCATCTTGTAGTTAATTCAAATTAATTAATCTTTAAAAAAATGGGATATGGTTTAAAAACTTGAGATTTGGCATGTTTTCTGTGTTGAAAAGCGACTTTCACACTTGGACAAACTTTTAAGCAGAGAACATTTAACATTAAAACAACCAACACTGTTTTTCAGATAGTTTTGGGGTGTTTTGGGTTGGGTTTTTTTAATGTTTTGTTAATAAAATTATAAGGGACAAATGGATTAAGACTTGCATCCAGGAGAAGTTTGCAGGATTTACCTTTTGGTCCTAACTGACCAGGTTCTCACTGCAATACTCCCAAGAAATTTATGAAGTAATGTTTCATACCTCCTCACTACTATTACAGAAAAAGTAGGATAGAGGGTTTTTTTGAACTATATATTGGGAGGTGTCCTTCCTAAAACCATCGCCATGTAATTATTCCTTCCATACTAAACTACAGATGTAATTTTTAAAAGAAATATTTAATCTTAAATTATTTGCAGATTTTTTAGAGATTGCATTAAGTTTTAAAGTAACTACAACTTAACTATTTCAACTTGTGAATTCTCACCTGTATCTAACATCAGTCTTGAATACTGAAGAAATAGGCAATATAAAATGCTGATGTCTTGAAATCCTTAGACAAAAGATACATTTTATTGTTCAGTGATATTAAAGAATTTTAGTAGACCACTCAGAAGTTCATAGAGTAAATCTGTATCTCTGTGCAAGTAGACACACAATTATCAAGGCACTTTTAAATAAGCCTTGTAACATCTGATAGGTCTTGTCGGCTTACCCCCGCACTGAGTGGTGAGAACAAAAGTATTATGCCTTATTGTCAGATCTTATGATTTGCTATAGAATCTTTTATTTTATTTTTTTTTATTTCTCCAATTATTTTACACTTTTTATGAGATTTTTGTGAATCCTCTGGTAAAGATGTGGGGTATTCTGCTCTGACACATGATAGAGCCAACTCAAAGACCTCTTAGATTTTCCTGCCAAACTTTTTGAAAATACTTACCAAACAGGGTCCCCAAGTCTTTGAGACTAATGAACTTGAAAGCAATGCTGGTTCTCCAAAGGGATTGCCTGGCAGGTATCTTCAATAACTTTGTATTTAAACAGCGCCCGAGCCACCAAGGACCTGGAAGTGTTCAGCAACCAGCAAAGGGTCACAATTATCAGGTAAGTATTAATGTGCAGCACAGAGAAGAAGGATCCAAGGCCCTGAGCTGATTGAATGAATAGTCTTGATCAGAAAAAATCAGCAGAAGTGTGTGTAATTCAAAGGGTCTTAAATAAGTTTATGGTTATTATTCCCTGTTAATATTTACTCCCAACTAATGTCAAGTCATATAGGTGTATTACTGAGGATAATGAAACCCAAAGAAAACATGTATTTTGACCTTGTGACTGTGACAAGTCACCGAGAGATTAGGGACAGTGAGATTTGGCCTTTAACCTGGAGGCCATTGATCCTGTTTTTCTTCTCATCATCTCTTAATTTTTTTGTTGTACACATGTACCTAGCTACACAAAAAATCCCAGCACGTCCCTGACCCAGGTCTGGTGATTACATCACTGCTTAGCCGTGTTAACAGGAGCCCAACCTAAGGCTGTGTACAAATCCTGTGTGCTCACTGAGAAAGTTATGCATACCCACTCATGGGATGTGTAGGGGCATAGTAGGGGTCCATCCCCTTTGCAGGTGGCTATGCAGTGAATCTCATGCTGTGATGTATTGAAGGTAGTGGCCAGGAACTCTTGAAGAAGTGGCGAGTTTGCACTGAGGTGTGAACTGAGTTGCTGAACAATTAAAGTGCGCTCTTCAGTAGTACAGAGGCCTTGTACAGAGTCTCTGTATAGGTTCAGATTTCACCATTAGTGGTAGTAAAGCTAGAATTTCCTTTCATCTAATTGAACTACCAAAGAAATCATAATAATCCAATGTATGATAGCTGATCCCCTTTTGCTCTGCCTAAGTAAGGAACACTTTACCAGTGTAGGAATACCATATACTAGAAGCCATGTGTGCATCACCATAGTGACCCTTCCTCTCCTGCCCTTCTGCCTCACCCCCCCAGAATAAAAACGAAGCTGTACCAGCAAAAGTGCTGTCTTGTCTGTCCTGCTGCATCTACAATAGAGTCTTCTGCTGGTGCAGATGTCTCAGCTAAGGGTTACAGTTTTTTCTCCCCTATGACTGGCACAATTGTGCCTGCAGCAGCATGTGAGTGAAGCCTGGTTTACTTCATCCTCAAGTGAGCACAGACGTCTTATGCTTTGGATTTAATTGTTCTTTCTAGCTTAACAATATAATGTTACCTTCGCCTTAAGGTAGGAACTTCCATCTAGCTCATCTTAATCCCCCTTCTCTAGGGCATCAGTCACCAGCTTTTGCTAGCCATTGATGCCAATACTGAACAAGTAACTCACTTGAGGGAACATCGTAATTTGCCCTTCCTTTCAAGCTATCCCATCATAAAATGCAATCTTTTTGACATTTGTAATTTTCTGAACCACAGTCTTTTACTGTCACAGTGACTGAGATGCCCTGAACAGAGTATTTCATCACCATAGCATTTAGTGTAGAGGAATGACGAACCACAAGGAGGAAAATGAAAAACAAGATATCCACGGTTTTTTAGAAGTTCCTTGTATTTAAAATGAAAAATAATACTCAAATGCTGTAAACTGTGATATTTTTCACAAGTTAAATGTTTCTCTTTTTTTTTTTTTAATTTACAAATACCCACATTACCAGCTTCATCAGAAACAATAGTGTGTGCCCATGTTTTTGTATTTTTAAAAGGCAGGATTGTCTGCAAAAACAATATATTCCCATTATCCATAAGTCCCTGTTCTTATAGCAGTACTGAGCTGTTTAAACAAAGTTCCAGTATTAACCTATATACTACCCAAAAACATTTTTCATTTTCCTTTTTAACATGAACCAGCCATCACAGAGCACACTTTCAAAACAGGCTCTAATTACAAAGCAGGTTGAAAGAAATTTTATTAGACCAAAGCCCATATCTTCACTTGGGGTCATATCCCACATGCTTTATTCAGGATCAGATGGTGTGCCTGTGATCTCCACATGCAGATCTCTCATCTGTGTGGAAAGGAGATGTCAGTCATATTGCCACATTCCCCCTTATTTTAGACAGCTCTCCACAAGTCTAGGATGCACATGTGAAGAAGAGAGAGGGAAACGTGTGCTATTCACTCATTAAAAATTAGACAGGAAAGATAACACAGCCTGAGAATGTCAGGTGGTCTCAGCTACCATATGTTAATCCCAAATGAGCGTGGAAACCACTTCATTTCCTCCCCTCATATCTAAATAATTTGCTTTCCTTCTGACCAGCAATAGTGGTAGTGCATTGTTTTTGTTGAACCCTGTGAAGAACAGCCAAACACTCGACATCTGCTTGCTTCACACACTATAAAACTCTGCTTGTTCACCTTAGTAGCCCAGTATAGGAGGTCTATTTTTCTCAGCATTATCTGGTCCTTCAGCAGTGTGGCTCCACTGACTTCTTTCTGTTAATTTGCTCTGAAAGAACTGAAAGAAATAGTTTTAAGAAGGCAAAGATTACACTTTTATATTTTCCAAAATATTAACCAAATCTTCTTACGTGCCTACATGAGACCTAAGGCTATGTCTGAGCTTCTTAATAAAATGCTTGAATAAATTGTATAATGACACTGAGAAGCTACTTGCAAAGTACTGTAATCAAGGCTATGTTCAGTGCTTGAATAGTTAAGTTAGAGAGGCCAGAACCATGAGCAATCTCGTTAGGGGAAGCAGTTTCTCTGTAACACTATTTAAAACTGGCCAGAGCAGCTCAGTTAATGCATGTAAACACTGGAACTGTAACTCTGATACTCCAATGGGATCTTGAATATACACATAACAACACTAAACATGCTCAGCACATCCTGGCAGCCTACAGGGAAGTGTTTTTCTCTAATCAGAGGAAAATCTTGTAAAAGTTTTTCCCACAAGGGAAAAAAAGAGGTTCATGGATCTGAAGATCATTACTCTTCTGTCAGTCAGGAAGGTGAGGCACAAGACAAAGCAGCTAGGGAACCTTTCCTGTTCAGGGGCCACATTTGCTTAGGCTCACAAATATCAACACCAAGAAAGAGTCCTAGTTCCCTTCTCTGTGAATGCAAAGGGGAGACACAAGACGCAAGAATTTTTAGAAGCCTTTAGCTGATTCACTTCCCCTAGTTTCTGTACCCAACTCATGGGAGTTTGTGATACAGCCCCAAAGTTCTCTGCAGGGTGTTCCAGTATGCAGCTGTTGCGTTGCCTTCATGGAGCTGGCTTTCTCCCCTGTGCCCAAAAAAAGAAATCACTGCACAATTACACTATCCTTGAAATAGTATGCATGAAGAAAGCTTCCTAAGCTAAATACAGTGATTGCAGAATACTGAAATCACTGAGACTTAAATGTGGGAATTACCATCTAGTTTTACCATGCAATTATTTTTCTCATTAGAACCACAGTCTTAATCAGCTAAGAAATATTAAATATTAAACAGCCACTAAAGCAGAATAGTATGTTACATTAAAATAATTCTTTATAAAGTGCCTAAGTACATTAGAACCTCATTTGTCTTTTTATTATATGCACTCATTCATCCTAGACTTAATTTAAAATAGGTGTCAGGTGTCAGCTATAATACTCAGATATGGATTCTGATCTAGATGTTAGAACCTCTGCCACTTACTGAGCATGTTCAAGAAAGGAGAAGGAGGAAGGTAAGTTTAGGCCTGTTTTTAATAAGCTACAGCAATTAGATATTTTCAGTACTCTGAATTATGTATCAGAATTATACAATTATTTGGTTTGTTCTGTTGCTTTTCAATACACTTGAGAACCAGCTCCTAATTAAGATACACACACTATCAAAGATGAAAAACTGAGATGGTGGTAAAAACAATTAGAATGATGATGTAGGCTTAGATTCCCCGTGGTTTTTGTACAGATCTGCAAGGAAGCTTGGGGTATGGGCACATGGAATTTGCCAGAAACAGCTGCAGTACTTGTGTGCCCTACAGGGATGTGAGCCACCCCAGAGCAGGTAGGATGCTCTGGGATGCGGCCCTATTTTCCCTGAGCTGACAGGATACTCTGACAACAGGATCGTTATCCTTAAAGGGAACTGCTATTGCCTCTGGGTAAGTTGTTCCTCTTTGCACAACTCCTTCTGCGTTGCAATAGTCTAGGGATGCTGCAGTCCTCATCCTGCTCCCATGGCCAGACTGTTAAATCACAGCAGAGCCTCTACCTGTGGAGGGTATGCCAATTGTATGTTAATTATTTGTTATTTCAGTTTTGAACACCTTCCTTCCTATTTAAAAGGTGTAAGAAGAAACCACAGCATACAACAAAGCACATTTTATAAAATAGAATAAATGATCCAACCAAAATTACCTCCAATTACAGGCATGCCTCACCCCTTTAAAACTAATAGACTATGTAATCTACCATCTTTAATATGTCCTGGATGTATTGCTCTTGATCTCAAAAGCAGCAAGAGCAGTCTCTCTCATGAAATCCTACTGCAGAAATGACTGAGTTCCTACCACCTCAATGCCACATGAAAAACCTTAATCAAAGCAGGCAAACCTCTTGACTTGCTGCTGATTCCACAGCGCTTTTTTATAGTGATACCACTTTTATCTATCATCATTTATTCAAAAAAGTAAATCAAAAGCATAAAATAGTCTCATCTGAATTTTTGCCCGCAGGATATATAGCCTTCTTGTTGGTTAAGCCATGAAGTCTTACATCAGTCAGAGACAAACTTAAGTGGCCAACCTGACTTTCTGTTCTTCTTTTCCATGTATAGAAGTTTCTTATGCACAAGTTAAAATCTGGTATCAAAATCAGAATTTTTAAAAAGATTTGTCGCCAGAGCAGTCCAGCTGACAAAAAAGAATACTTGTTTTTAGAACGGTGCAACATTTTTTCAAATGCTGATCAGAAAGCAAATCGTCTATTAATCCTAACCAAGTAATGTGAATATATCACTAATGCCTGTTAGTGAGATGCATTTAGAGATATATTAATGATGATTAATACCAAGGATTTTTACAATTTGAATCCCACATGTAAATTCTAACATTTGTGTGTGTGAAGTCACTTTTCTCACATTTCTATTTTTACCAAACTTATTTAAAATAAGTCATTAGGAAATCACTTTGAACTTGACTGCAATAAGCAACACGGGCTAAAAGTGTTCACAGAAAGATGGGGGGGCAGCCCTAAGGACCCACCCAGGGATAGGTGGCATGTTAGTTAACACGGCTAGCACCCAGAAGTTTTTGTGGCCTGTGGCAACAGAACAGCATAGTTAGGACCTTCAGCTCTCAGGCCTCAGTGATTAGGTTTTTATTAACACCTCTCCACCAAGATGCAGCTTTTTCCAACTTCTTAGGAGGGCTCTGGTTCATGCCTCAGGGGTCAGAGTATTTTGCCCACTCCACCATAATGCTTTCAGTGTCCCAGCTACATCTGTTCAAAATCATTTTGGTGCCTTTGGGAGCATGTGTGTGTTAAGGCCTTAAGGGAGCTGCAGAACTGCACATGCCCCAGGAGCCAACCAGATAACCAGTAGAGACTTCCAGAATGCAGGAGTCGTCCCTGCTACACACGGCTTCCCTTGGCAAGCAGGAACAGAGAAGCTTGAAATGGTTTACTCGGGGGAAATGGTAAACATAATGGAGATGCATAACTACTGTGAGCCAGACCAAAGGTCTGTTTAACCTAGGAGCCTGTTTTCCAGTAACAGATGCTTAAGGAAAGTGGATTAAACACAGGGCATATATAAAACAGATATTCCCCTTGGCATGGCCCCGCAGCTTATGGGGAACAGCGCTTCAGAAACTTCCTGAGCTGGAATCACATTTCGTTTGTTGTGTTTAATAGTCGCAGATAGGCCAATCCATCACAGATCTGGCTCATCCCTTTGTGACTGGATTTACGCTCTGAGGGTCTGCAACGGATTTTGATAGCCGTTTGTGCGGCTGGATTATACGCGCCCTGAAAGGAGGCTTCGTCACCATTCCGGCCTCCCCTGGGTGCCCCGTAACGCCGAGGGATGGCGCAGAGCGGCACCTTTTCCCAGTGCCGCGGTCACCCCCAGCGCCCGGGCCCGTACGGCGCCCCCAGGCCCGCAGCCGCGGCTCCCCCCCCGGCCCGCCCCGCCCCGGCCTGGCCCTTCCCGGCCGCAGGAGCCGCGCGGCACCAGCCCTCGGCACCCACCGCCAGCGGGTCCGCGCCCCCGGCGGGACGGCGGCAGGTCCGGCCGCCAGCGCAGCCCCCGGCGCCCCCCGCCGAGCCCTGTGCCTGGGGGCGGCACCGGCCCGCCCGCCTGCCTGCCCCAGGGCCCGGCCCGGCTGGAGGCAGGTACCGGAGGTGTCGCTGGCCCAGCCGGTCGCCCGGCGCTTGGCAGTGGGGTGACGCGCCCCCCGGGGCAGCGGGGGCGCTGCCACTGGAGCGGGGGGCGGGGCGCCGTCGGGCACCTTCTGCTCTGGGGCGGAGGGTGGCAGTGGGGACTCGAGAAAATAAACCTGATGGGAATTACTGGCATATTTCAGGCCTTTTTTTTGCGGCAAATTGGAACTTTCACGGGACCATAGGTCCAAGTTCCCCTACGTTTTGTTTCTTTTTTAAAAAAAACCTCACTTGGTATAGACACTCCTAAGCTTTTATTTCTGTACCATGGCTTGTTCATCTTTCACTTGATTCTTTAAATCAATTTGGTGACCCAGAACCTCCTCTGCTCGGCTGCGGGACCCATTGAGAGTGGGGACTCCTTAGAGTACCCTTGGGATTTTCCCAGAGGGGCTCCTCATCTCATCTGGATCACTGCAGGAGCAGACAAGGACTCCATCCTACTGAGCGGCAGGTATTATCTTTATTCGAATATAGTATTTGGGAATATTTCTGGTTTTGGGGACCGGTCCGTTTGTAAAACTATCTGTAAGACTTAAGACACTTAAATACTTATGCAGGATGGCATATGCCGGGTAGCTAGCACTGCAGGTATACATTTTATTTGGTGTTTGTTTCAATATTAAGTTAATATCAGGAATTTGTGTTTTAGTCTGAAGACTAAATACATTTGATGATTTGGAGCCAATCCATATACATAGGATTGATAATCATAGGACTGATATTGTTTTACTTATTTTATGTTGTAAATATAAAAGCATTTCTGTGTCAGGTGTGATATGAGTGTGGGTGTGTGAATACTGTCTTAAGCATCCGAAGGGTAAGTGTAAACCTCTATACATTTTAAAGTGTATATGGCGTAAAGAAATATTGTATATATGGTGGGGGCAAGAAATCGAATGTCCCAATTGTAAGGTTTGGACACTTTGGGATAAGGAAGAGGAAGCTGTAAGTGAGATTAAAGTGATTTGTGGTTGGGGTAACAGTTAAGGTGTTATGGGGGGGAAACAGAGCGGTGGAATATTAAGAAAGAGCCCTTTAGGATGTTTTTTGAGCCATTGGAAGGAAATAGGAGGGCAACCTGGAGGATGCGTAAATATATGAAAACTCTGATCAAGTATTTTAATCAGTGGTGGCCTCTATATAAGTTAGGAAGTGGGGAAAAGTGGCCCTTAAATGGGACACTGAATTATAATACTTTGTTGCAATTAATGTTATTCTTAAGATGGGAAGGAAAATGGGATGAAGTAATGTATGCAGACATGTTTTTCACTCTGAGGAATCACTCGGAGTGGCAAAAGGGTTGTGGCATTAACTTAGCTCCACAAGACCCTCTAGTGTTAGCAATAGAGAAGGATCAGAAGGGTAACACAGGAAAAATGAAGAGGTGCTGTTCGGCATGTAGTATTAGGCAGAGATGTATAAAATTGATGAACTGGAGGAAAGGATGGAGGATTTTGGTTTTGCTCCACCCCTGCCTCTGGTACAACCAGATAGTAATGTAAGTGAAGAAGTAGGTATTGAAGGAGCAAGTAGTGAATTGAGCTCAAAGGATTTAGATTTTACTCCACTAACCTTTGGAAGATGCCGACAGTTTGTGGTACACAGATGGAAGCACTTTTGTGAAACAAGGACAGCGTAAAGCAGGATATGCAACCACAACCATTCGACAGGTAATTGAATCTAAATCATTACCTCCCGGAACCTCAGCTCAGAAGGCGGAGATTATTGCCTTCACCCGGGCATTGGAACTGGCCAGAGGGAAAAAGACAAATATTTGGACAGACTCCAAATATGCATTTGGAGTAGTCCGTGCACATGGGGCAATTTGGAAAGAACAAGAACTATTGACTGCACAGGGAAAACAGATAAAGCATGCAGAAGAGATCTTGAAATTACTAGAAGCTGTAAAACATCCTGAAAAGGTTGCTATTTTGCATTGCCAGGGACATCAGAGAGGAAACACGGATTTGGAAATTGGAAATCACTTAGCCGACCACGAAGCTAAACGAGCAGCAGAGGAGGTGGGAAAAGAGGAATTATCCTTCATACCAGACAGTAAAATCCAAACTATAAGTACAGATCAAGAACCAAATTGTTCTAAGGAAGAATTAAAGCTAGTTCAGGATATGAATGGTAAGGTAGAATCGAATGGGTGGGCCTATCTAGTGGATGGCCGTATGGTGATACCACCCAATTTGACATGGGCTATAGCTCTAACTGAACATAATAAGACTCACTGGGGAGCTGATACGTTATATAAAAGTTTAAACCAGAAACTAATAGGGCACAATTTATATACTACAATAAAACAGGTGTCTCAGCAATGTGAAATTTGTCTATGGTCTACGCAATAACCCCAATGTAGCAAATAGGATAAAATTGGGAGTCATTAGCAGAGGGAATTATCCAGGACAGCAGTGGCAAGTTTAACTTTTCAGAACTCCCAAGAAAAAAGGGGTATCGATATTTATTAGTTATGACTGATACTTTTTCAGGTTGGCCAGAAGCCTTTCCTTGTGGAACAAATAAGGCAAAAGAGGTAATTAAAGGACTGTTGAACAAGATTATCCCCTGCTTTGGGGTCCCGGCAACAATCTCTTCTGATCGAGGCTCACACTTCTGTGCTAAAATAGCACAATAAGTGAGTGCAATACTAGGAATAGATTGGCAGTTACACACTTCTTATAGGCCCTAAGCAAGTGGACAAGTTGAAAAAATGAATCATTTAATCAAACAACAAATAGCTAAAATAGGACAAGAGACAAATTTAACTAGGCCACAATCTCTTCCCTTGGCATTATTAAGAATACGAACCAAACCTAGAACGAAGGAAAATTTGAGCCCTTTTGAGATATTATACAGGAGGCCATACCAATTACAATTTGCGGGAGAAGATTTAATTCAGTTAGGGGAAGGATATTTATGTGAATATATGAAGGCCCTCCAGAGACAATTACAAAATATAAATAAACAAGTTTTGGGGACTAGGGCCAGAGGATTAGACCAACCAACTCATTCTTTTAAACCTGGTGACTATGTATATGTAAAGACTTTTTCAGGAAAACCTTTGGAAGAAAAGTGGGAAGGACCCTATCAAGTACTGCTGATGACCTTTACTGCCATCAAGATAAGAGAACAACCAGCCTGGATTCACTACTCGCGGATAAAGAAGGCTCCTGAGAAATCATGGGCCATCATCCCGGCAGGACCCACAGGACTACAGTTCTTCAGATCATGACTATAATAGGACTGTTGCCCCATTTGAATTTAACCTTATGGAACAAAAATGGACATTTATCATTGGTACAAAGTATCTCTCAGGCTTTGAATAAGACTGACTCTTGGATATGTACTCATATGCCTGAACATGGGGGAAAAGGTGTATCGTTGATTGGAATCCCATTGCCTAGGAATCAATCCTGGATAAATCTTTGGGAAAACACTGCTTGGAATACTGAAAATGATGAAATTCTAAAATTGGAGATAGATAGTCCTGAGATTCAGGAATCATACTATATGTGTGTACAAAGATGTAATCCACCCAGAGGACAAGGAAAATTAGATTGTAATCCTGTAACTTATGTAGGGAATCAAATGGTCTGCAATACAACTTTAGATATTGGTACCTCACTTTTTGTTAATTCTACAGCTTGGCCAGTACCGGAAGGAAAAGGATGGTACTGGCTGTGCAATGATATGGCTCGAAAAGTTTTACCAAAAAATTGGATGGGGACATGTACATTGGGAGCGGTAGTTCCTAATATGACTTTGCATGATTCCTTATCAAAAGGGTACCTGAGAAATCATGTTCGGAAAGTTAGACAAGATGTTGAAAACCCCCTGATAAAAAGACCAAGTGCTTTTCATAGCTTTGCCCAATGGTTTATCCCATGGTTGGGAGTAAGTGAGTTGGAAAAGGCCATAGTTAATATATCAGCAATAATAGAAAACTTAGAAGATAAAACAATCGATGCAATAAAGGCTCAACAAATAGAAGTATCTAGTTTGTCACAAGTAGTATTACAAAATAAAATGCCTTTAGATTTATTATTAGCAGCTCAGGGAGGAGTGTGTACAATTATTAATACTAGTTGTTGCATGTACATAGATCAAAGTGGAAAGGTTTCCACTGACTTAGAGGAAATATGGAAACAGACGAGGGTTTTGCATGAAATTGCCAAAGATGATTTGTCATGGGATTTTAAGAAAATATGGAATAAACTAACCTTGTGGTTGCCTAACCTAGGATGGCTAAAACACACTTTTGCTAGAACAGTTATAGTAGTAATCTTAGGAATACTAATATGTGTATCACTTCGATGTTTCATTTGTTGTTGCCGAGGAATAATCATAGGGAATGATGATTTTCTGTAGTTGCAAAAGAATTTGCAGAAGTTACTAGAAAAGGGGGGAATGAATGATGAATGATTGCCACTTACCTAAAGAATGATATACTTACGTTTATCTAAAAGTTGGGAAATGTCCAAAGACCCTTATTGTTGACATAGAGGATGTACTAATTGCTAAGTCCTTAGATTTTTGTTATCTTTAAGAAGGCCATCTGGTCCTAAGTTCTTGTTGTCTATGCAACGTGGCAAAGACAAGGACTTTAAATCATGGTCACCAGTTTAGCGAGGAACAGAGTCTGCGCAGGGGTAAGAGGTAAAAAGTTCACTGGAGGAAGACTCAAGATCTTCATCCTGAAGACACCCAGATGACCACTCCTCAAGGATATTGCGCAGGTGCGAGATATGTAAATGAGTTCCCGGAATTGTAATGAATATCTAAATTATTTCCTGGAAAATTAATGAATAGGTATGAGTAGTCTGTATAAAGAAGGGACTGAAAAGTCCCCTAGGTGTGCATGACTTTGGTGGAGCGATCCCCCATGCACCCAGCGCTGCCAAATAAAGATATCCTCAGCTCGCATATTGGTGACTGATTCTTTAAATCACACTGCAGTGTAAGCTCTGGCATTGCCTTATTTTGTTGTTTCTGAAGGTCGGACATGTGCCAGTGTTTCCACTCAGCTGTGCTCCTCACAGCTTGTCCCTGGGTTGTAACATGTCACCATAGGCTGAAGTGTGCAAAGTCCAGAGAAGGTTTCCTCCTATTAGTGGAAAACTTAGAGGAGTTAAATAAAATATATGGGTTGACTGCTTTCCAGACCTTTTTGTATGCCTGTATAACATGAAAGCTGTAATTTCACAAGCAGAGAGTCCTGACTTTTACCCTGTCCCTTTATTGCACCATACAAAAAGGTGAAAATGGTTAAGATGTTAACATCTGAACAGTGATAGTCCTTCTGATACTTTATTTCTCTCAGGATAAATTTCCTAACATGTTTTTATGGTGTTACATATATATTCCTAAGACAAAGTACAAGATCTAGTGAGTTTCCTGTACGCTTCAGGTAACAGACGTTTGTTACTAGAGACATGGTTCAGCATTTGGAGTCTGTGCTACTTAGGCCAGGTTAAGCAGTTATTGCTCTTTTTCTTCCCTCCTTCTGCTTGAGCTGTACGTTTCCCCTCTTGAATTTGTGAACGAGATCCAGCTGGTACGAGTCAACTGCAAAATAACCTACCTGGGGGAGCAGGAGGGAGTGCTGAGGCTGATCAGTTCCCAGGGCACAAAAAGTAACAGCAGGTGAGAATGAGGTGAGGGTAACTGTGGTACCTGTGCAGTGGTGCTGCTTGCACTTAGGGTCTGGGAGGGGTCTTGTAGGATGGAAGTATAGGCGTCTACAGGCACCCATAGGGCAGTCTGTGAACTGCATGTGCTGTGCTGGTGTGGTTACGTAAGTGGTCTTTTCCATCTATTGTCAGAAGAGTAAGTGGGATTGCATCTGGGGTGTTGATGAGATGTCTGATTTTTGGCCACTTCCTCAGGTGGTAGTGCTATTTTCTGCCTGTTGCTTTACTCCATAGAAATATGCATGCCACTGAAGAAACTTGCTGTTCAAGACCTCTTTCTGCTGCTGATTAGCTCAAAGGAAAAACTTTCTCTGGCTTTTCAGGGAGCAGGGTCTGGCCTCACAATGGAATTCAAACATAAAACATGGTGCTTGCCTGACAGCTGTGTGCCTTCTGTGAGAGGAGGCCAAAACCCAGCAACAAAATACAGCTCGCTTTGGCTGCTTCAAAGTGAGATAGCAGCAAGGGGAAAACATTCATAAATGCCAGTACTGGCAAGGAGAGTAGAGGGACATTGGTCTGTTGCTTTCAAGGAGTCACAGCTACTGTGTGTTGAGGAATTCTGCTTTTTGTTATTGACCTTCTGAGCTTCTGATCTGTATGCTAGATGAAAATCTATGTGTCCTTAAGACTGACCACAAAATAGATAGCACTGTTTTTGACCCAGAGAAGCTGCAGATCTTATTGTTGAATGTTCTCAAATTTTTTTTTTTCGCATATGGCTACTGTGTCATAGGCCCTTTCAGCCTAAGATTAAAGGAATACCAGCTGATTCTGTTTATAGGAGCTTTCAGATAACTACTGGATTTTATAGTGGATATGGTCACCAAATTTGTTTAAAAATTATTTATTTATGTTTTATTTGATTTTTCAGATTTTTGAAAGGCCAGAGGTGATTCAGTCCAGATATTTTATCATGAGCTATCTGTGACTACAGTTAATGTGTGGGGTTTTTTCTAAGTAAAGAGCTTCTTATTTCCAAGTCTTTTCCTAAAACATTGGAAAGTGCATTTCTTAAGCTAGTTATGAGTGCATAAGTAGCATATTTTAATATCTAATTATTTTGAAATTTTTATTCCTGTTTTTAAGAAATATCATTAATACTTGTATTTTGTCTTTAATAAGACAGACCCTTATTAAAACTAATAATGGCATTTTAGTGTAATTTCCTGGGTTTACAGTGTAGATTGCGTAATTGACATATTCACTTTCTGAAAAATTGCTCTGACAAGAGTACCCTACTTGAGACACCTGTCATGAGAACACACGTGTGTTCTCTTTCATGTCCCAAATGAAAAAGGAAATATTTTCAGCACCTCTTTCCCACATTAAATGTGTAACTATAAACACTGTAATTCAGACTTCAAAATTATTTTGCATACTTTTTTCGTGTTAAACTATGTAATTATGTATAATGTGTATTTTAAACATTTGCCTAACATAAGATGATCATGTAAGACTTTTTCCTTTCACTGATCCATAAAGTTTAAAGTAGTTTCTCTATGTTTGTTTATAAAATCAAACACTTTTTAATTAAGAAAAGTATCCCTGTAACCATCTAAGGATGTTTTAGGGAAGAGACAAACCTCCCACCCACCTCAGAATTTCAGCACACGTTAGATACTCAGTAGTACACGTAATTTGTCCTCTATACAGTTGTTGTATACAGCAAATCATTCAAGATTAGAGACTCATTAGAAACACTGTTTAAATTCTGTACAAATAATGTTTTACTGTCACTACATAAAACCAGTATGAGCCTATGATCTCAGAATTGCACATCAGCATTGTAAGCTCCTGTAAGTTGTATTTGCCAGCTGTAGTCTGTAGAAATGTGTGTATACGCTCACACAAACATGTATGTAGCTTATTCTAAAAGTTTTAAACAAAGATTATGTATTAATAGCAATGCCACACAGCACAGATCCTTGCAGAACTTCTAATGCTTCTAATGTTAAGAATCAAATCACACAGTAATGTTTCCAATATTTTATAGGATGATGTCTTAGCATGTGACTACTGGGGTGGTACTTCAGTTTTTTACCACCTTTACACTTGTCTTACAAAGTGTTTTCTTATATGATCATGAGTCATCTCAGAGACAAATCCATTTTATGTCCGTGGAAACCTTTAATAATGTAATGCTAACTTTGTTGTGGTAAGCTAGTCCAAAATGAAAAAATACAAAGTGCAAAAAAAGAGAACTTTTATAAGTAAAAATTGTGCTAAATGTACTGTGCCTGCTGTTTACAAGAACTTACTCTAGAGACAGCTGTAATGGACAAGGCAAGAAAAGAAACACGTATCTTGATGCCAAAAGGTTTTAGAAAGCCTTCATTGTATGAAGGCCGTAAGAAAAAGATGAGTTATACTGATCTGGAAAAGTCTGGTGGTGGATGAAGGGGATTTGGTAATGGCCACTACAACCACCACTTATGTGTAAATGTTTTTCCCCTTTTTGTGTGTTAAGAAGTTATTTAAATGAGTTTTTCATATAGTGGTATGCAGCAGTATATTATATTTGAAGTAAAAATGTTCCTGCTTTAGGTTTTGGTAATTTATGCCTAATACCTAGAGCATATAAAATGAATTGTTTTATTTGTTTACTGTGATTTGCAGGGATATTACTCCATGACAAGGTTACATTGACCTATCATTTCATGCATCAGCAGTTCTTCTATTGCACTGATTTGATCAAGCCTAGTGGATAAAAGAGGAGCAATCCACCCAGTGGACCAAATTAGAATTATAATAAAAAGTGCGCATTGTGAAGGGCAAAGTAGGTTCAGTATGGTACTTACAGCATTTAGCATTGTTTTTGTGATGTCAGATTTAAAACTTTTTTCATAAATGTTTGTTCAACCTTCTACATTCAGATTTTGTATTTTGATTTTTATGTAGTTACATAAGATGCTGTAGCTACAGTTGAGGAAAAGGGTAGTTTTCTGTAGCTACTGGAGGCTTTTTTAGGGTAGGTACTTGTGAAAATGCAATAAATCTTTTTCACTTTGAAGTGACAGTGATTTCTGGGTACTCTAGATACTGCTGTTGTTCCTCATACCGAAGAACTTTACAGTCATAAAATGCCAAATAGCGCTTCCTAGTTACCTGGTTTGGGGTTTGCTAGACAGAGGAAAAGGGACTGCACAGCCTACAGCTTTACTCTGTTTTTAGAGCTTTCTTGTTCCTAGTTGCTCTCCTTGAATGCCAACAGTAGCTTAGTGAATGAGGAGGGGTTGTATACTGGCTGTTCTCTCCCAGGTAAGTTTTAAACTGCTGTTATCCAAGGAATGGGCCAAGGTACCTGGTGTATGCAAGGTGTGAAGTAACTGTTGTAGGCTCATATGAGATTTTAGTAAGATTTTCAAATGGCTGTAGAGTAAGATAGGTGGTAGTTATAGCACAGAAGCTTAATTTTTTGTTTCTCTAATGACAAAGAGTATATATTAGACACATTTTAAAAATCTTTTATACTTTTGATCTATATTGCTCTGTTGTGATGATCCACTAGTATTACATATACTGTAAACTCTAGTGATGAAGGTTTGCTAACAGTGGAAAATCAAGGCCATCAGAAATTATAATTAAAAATCTAGCACCTCGTAAATGCTAAAGAGCATAATGGTAGCGTTCGTGTGGTTTGCTTGCTAAGGAATCCACAGAGAAATTAATTTAAGTACACATTTAAGTTTCAGGGATCTCAAGATGACATAAGGATGTATTGCCATTGTTTGCATAACTGGGTGGAGCGTGAGCATGTACGTCAGTGCTTTGCTGGGTAGATCGCTTCTAATAGAGATGGAGACCCCAGGGAAGAAGCCTAACTCAAGAGCTTCTAGAAAACACTGGGAAAGTTCTGATTTGTTTTCTTTGTTTTGGTTGGTTGGTTTTTTCTTTGAGTTAAACATTAAGTCAGTATGAATAAATTGCTTCAGTAACTGAAGCTAAGTAAAAACATGCTGTCCTGCCCAAGATTTAAAACAAAAAGTGTTGTATTTGTTTCAGTGTTGCCTGTCTGTTTGGACAAATTCTGGTAGTCTACTGTAAAAAACAAAACAAAATACAGTTGAGGGTTTTTTAATTTTTTTTTTTTTTTTTTTTAGTTTTCTACTAGGTAAAGTTATTTAAAAAGGACAGAGACTAAGAAGATAAGCATCACCTTAGCTCAGAAATGAAATATACACCTCCTTTGTGGCATTTCATTTCTTAGATATTCTGTTGAATGATGCTTTAAATTCCATTGCAATGAATGTTCATGCAGGAGATTAAATGATGCCAAAGTTTCAGTTGTGTCTTTGTGTGGATTTGTGTGGAAAATGCTGAAAATTTTCACTGCCTCAGGAATTTGGTAATACCACAAATAGAAAATCAATGCTTTTTAAAGTTATTGTTTCTATGTTGGGAGCAAATAGATAGAAAAAATGAAAAATAATGTATTTTGGGGCCAAAAGGTAAATTGTTTAACAATTGCTAACTTTTTAAACGATGCTTTCTTTAAAATACTTGTTACTTAAGGGAAATGTAAGTAAGCATGAGGTTAAGCAATTCAGTAGTGCATATTTGAAGTGGAACTTTTAAAATGATCATCATACAGCTTCAAGTTAAAGAAGTGTTAGAGTTGAGGAATAAAATTTGCATCAGGTGAACCAAAATGTGAAACAGCTGTTTTGTATTTGCTTTTCAGAAATGGCTGTTGATTCAATTCAAGCTGTACTACCATAAGAAGATGTCTTTGGTTTTACAGCTGATCTATTACATGCTTTTTTTAAGCAATTAGAGCTCAATAATGCAATCATTTGTCACCCAATTAATTTTGAAAGACTGGAAATACATGGATGAACTCTTCAACCTGTGGTTCACTTGGCACCATTGCTACTTAGACCAACCCTACTCCCCCCCACCCCCCTAACATTATTAATATTGGATAAGCTATATTATAGGAACTCAACATCTTCATGTTCTGTCATTTTTCATTTAATTTTTTTTATATTTTTATTATTACAATAGATAAACATAAATAAATGTAGCATGTTTTTGTATCGAATATGTAAATTCATTACAATTGCAAACAATGGTTGAAAAAATTATTGTGGTAATGTTTCCCCAGGGATGATTCTGTGCCCCAGCATCAACAGAAACTTTATCAAAGGCATTAATGTGTGCAGGCCTCTGTCCTATATTATCTTTACAGCTTTGAAAACCTTAAGCATTGAAACTAAAGTTCTTACAAGGCTAAGAGAAAGCTATGGTCATGCCAAAATAGACCAGATTGTATGGGGTTTTTCATACTTCTAATCTTGAAGTCATGATGTCATTATTTCAGTGCATCAGAATGATGCTTCATGACAAGATTCTGCTCCTCCCTGGGAGAGGCAGTGTAAAGGCAATTTCAATATGGAAAGTGTACTGAGACCAAATTTTTAGAACTTCTGTGCTGAACTTGTATGCATAGCAAATGCTGACTAAAAATTCTGTATTCTTGAAAAGAGGTATATGAATTGTGTAATAATATATGCCACAAGAGACTTTTGGAGGCCATCTGGTCCAGGGCCTTACTCAAAGCAGGGCCAACTCATGCTGCTCAGGGCTTTATCCTGTGAAGAAACAAGTATCTCCAAGGATGGAGACTTCACAGCCCCACCGAGCAGCCTATTACAGTGTTTGACTACCCTCATAATGAAGCTGTGTGGGTTTTTTTTTCCTGATACCTAACCTAAATATCTAATTAGATGAAATATGTGTGTCTCTGCTTCAGATAATCTGAAAGCTTGGTATTTTTTGCCTTCTTGGTATGTGACTCTCTTAAAAATTGTATTTTGCATTTATAAGTTGTATTTGTAAACTCATCTTGAGTTGCCAGACTAGCAGCTTATTTGTCTGATGTAAACTTGGGATAATGCTAAGGACTTCAGAGGTGTACATCTAAATTTATTCTGATATAGTGCTAATCAGAAATGTGATTTTCTTCTTACAGGGAAGCCTTTCCTTTCTGCAAAGAGAGTGAATCACATAATTCTGTGTATGTACATGCTTTATTAATTAAAAAGTAGAAACATTAGCTCTAGAAGGGTCGAATAAAAAGAAATTCTTAATCATTCATCTCTGGTACAGGAAGATTATTGGACTGTAATGTGTATACTAGGTTAACACATTCCAATATTAAGTGATTATTTCATCACCTCTGTATTTTTGCTGAAGTTTACAATTGTTTACTCAGTCAAGGAACTTCTGTATCCCGTAAAACTATAGACCTAGTGTCGCTTGTTATGCTTGTATGGCTTTCCAAGGGGGTTATCTTGAAAAGAATACTCGCTCCAGACAAGCATGTTCTGGGCTAAAAGAATGGAGTTTGCCAGTAGCGTGCCAGTGATGTGAAACACTATGTGAGCATAAGTTTGCTCAGGTACCACATTAAATGTGTAATAAAGCAGCACCAGGAACATGTCCAGAAGAAAGTGTACCTCCCATCCTGCTGCTTTCTCCCACATGGAGGCAAAAGTAGCAGCAACTCCCAGCTCTGCTTGGAGCCACATGTGGCACTGAAAGAGACTGATAACTACTCAGGCAGTACTTCTTCTGAACATAAAAGGTGATTCAAGTGTTAGTATGTGCCCTCTGGAAGTAATATATGCTTCTGGAGTGGGCACCGTTATGTAGAAGCTGTGAGGGTGGTTATTAAACCCTCTTTAAAGAAACTTGTTTCTGTCATGTCCCTATACTGTTACAATTGGACTTTTAAAATTGTTGGTTTGGATTTGAAAGATGAAGAAAAACCTTGCAGAACACTACATAAATACTCTTTGAATTTTGTAGCTGTAGCATGAACTTTCAAATTTGAATCTTCTGTCTCTGGGTTTATTTCTTGGAGTGCTATTTTCACCACACTTATAACCAACAACATAAATACTGTGTGATTTGATCATGGTGATTTAGTGTTTGTGGAAGCTTTTGATAATACTGATCTATTTATAAGACTTCCAATGACAAATAATTGAGGGGATTTGAAGGTTCAATAAGCAGAAATAAACTTTCTTTATGCTTTAACATAGTTACTTCATACACTCACTGTTTGGAGCACTTTCAGTTTCTTAAATATGTTTTCAGTGTCATTCTTAAAGAACCATTAAAAAGGGGAGGCAAATATCTCTGAGAAAGAACCATTAAAAAGGGGAGGCAAATACCTCTGAGTTTTAAACTAAAAAGTTCAAGGAAGTGAGTGGAACTGCTGAGAGATGCAGAGTCAATAAATATGATTTCCACTGTTGCTGTCATTTAATATGTGTCAAAGAACAGAATGATGCTGTTGACCCGAGATGGGTACTTACTGTGTGGGAACTTTCTGTGTCACAAAGCATATTTAAGTGAAAAATAAATGTGCAAAAAAACCTTTACTTGGGACTCGTGTTCAGATCACAACCTTTTTTTGCCATGGACTGGAAGCTTACTAGGTTTGTTCAGCAAAAGCTGAACATTACTATATTTTTCTTTGAATATTATTATAATTTTGGAGGAGAGTGTATTTGTTCTATCCGCGTGGAAATGATTGATTTTTAGTATAAGGCAGTTTAGGATTTGGACCACAAGTGGTGAGCAATGGTGTCTCCCCTGTAAAACAAATCTCTAAAATATCTGTTGAAAAATAGGTCTGATTTCACCTCTCTATATACTTGTGATTAATAAGTGCTATATAAGTATTACCTGGAAGGTTTTTTAATGGTGTTAAATCCTCTGAACAATTTAGGTGGTACCAAGTTGGTCAGTGGAAGGTCTGTCAAGAGGAGGTGGCTGATGGCCACTGCCACGCTGACCTCTGTGGCTCTTCCTTTCACCTGTTCATGACCACAGTCTTGAACTACAGGTTAGCAAGATGTCCCAGGAACTGTGTATTTTCTGTCCCAGCTTGTCTTTCTGATATACATTAGATGTCCCAAAGAGACTGGTGGCACAGATGAGTCAGCTGCAGCCAGCACGATCTGCCACTGCCTAGGGTGAACACAAACAGAAGGGAGAAAAACAGCACCTCAGGCAGCCAGAGAAAACAGGGTTTGAGCTGCATGGTTTTGTCTGCTGGACAGGACTTTAAAATAAACATATTCTAGAATTTGGAGCTATTGTAAACCCTTATTTTTTGTCAGTGAACCCAACTTTGATCTGCGTTGTTTTGAAATTAATTGCAAAGAAAAAATTCATAATTCATCATACTCCTTGAAAAGCTTGGGTAATAGAAGGCTTGTTAAAATGTGAGATAAAATTTCTTTTTTCTTTGTGGAAAGCAGAAAAGGAGAAAGGTAGCAAGCTAAATGACTCTGCCTTTCTGATACTTCATAAATGAGGAATTTTCAGCTTCAAGAGTGAGTTACTAATGGATCATATTATGGCTAGAACTATTTTTTCATTTTCACATATGTTCATTTTTCAACGAACTCATTTTTCTGTAGAGAATTAATATTTAGTATAGGGTTATCACAGGGTATATTATTTTGCTGTGGCTGTTAAACCTCATTAGAGATCGCTTAGGTGAATAATCAGTTGGGTGATGCAATTTTTAGTATTTCTCATATTTATAAGCTTGGTTTTTTCTTTTTCTGACCCCACCCCCCAAATATTTCTTGCAATATATATGTGTGGAGTGTTTCATCCAAAAGTGTGAAAAATAAGAATTCATCCAACATTCTTTCCCAGATGATATAAGAAAATACAGATACAATTTGCATTTACTTTAAGTTATCTATGGTTTGTGGCTTTGACTGTTCAACTGAGACACTTAAGATGGGTTGATTTATAGTAGATTTTATAAGCAACTTGTAGTTGTGCAGCTCCATTGTAAAGAATTTTTTTTCCCCTCAGGTCTGAATATGCTGTCTTGGCACCTGTTTTTATCTGGCTTTATGGAGGAAGTTTCACCCATGGGATGAGTGCTTATCTCAGTAAAGCATTTGCCTATAAACATACTTCAGGCTATAGGAACCGTGGCTTTTGGTTGTTATCTCCTGAATATAGCTCTGTAGAGAACAATCTTTTATGTAGTAACAAAAAGAAAACATTTGGCTTTTACCGGTGTGATACAGAGTTCGACAAATACATGGTGGATGCCCTGTAGCTAGATTGACGTGGAACTAACACCTGATGGCAGGCATGCTACAGAATAAGTACTCCAAAATAAAGTTTGTACTTCTTGAGGCTGGAGAGTCTGAGATTCTGATTGCATCAACAACTTTTTGTGGCAGACAAGAAGATTTGGCCAGTGTAAAGAAATTCTAGAGGGAGATATAGTGAAAATTTTATATCTCAACAGACTATAGAAATAGATTACTTTTTTAAAAAACTAATACAATGATCGGTTATTAAAACCTTATTTATATTACTTGTATCTAGAAATCAAAAATCAAGGAAGCTGGACATGAATGTTTGAAGTGAAGTATACTCTGAATTATTGTTAATTCTCCCTGCAAATATCTTCTGTAGTCTGTTTTCCCTTCCCCCTCCCCCAAATTTTTCCTCTTTGGCATCAATGATAAATAAATAGCCACTATGGGGAAGGTTTAGATGCCCAAGGAGGGATGCCTGTAATTCAGCATGTTGGGATGAGAAGCCTCCTAAGCCAGTAAATTGGAAATAAAAAGTTTAAGTCTCCTCAGATGAGTTTCCATCCTGAGCCTTTTCTGAAAGTTAGGAACCCATCTTTTCTCCTAGCACAAAGGAGAAGACAGAGTGAGGAGAGTGTGCTGTTTTCCCTTTTCCTGAAAGCTGAGTAGTTGTACATTCTGATTAGATTTTTTGCAAATCAGTTCCTTTTGCCTGCAGGGATTTAAATCGCAATTCCTACTCCCCAGGAGGAGGAAAAAAAAATGCCAAAATGTAGGCCATTATGCCTAGGGGCTGTGTTGGACAGTCTTGCTGAAATTACTCCTTTTCCCACGATGTTAAATATTTGTTATGCCAGCAAGGAAAGAACAAGTATGAGAATGACTCCTGTGACAGCATTTTGATATTTGTAATGAGCTGAAGGCATAGGCAAGGTGTGAGGACAGAGGTAATTTGCATAACTGAGGAAAAGCAGTTAAATACTGGATGCAGAATCAATTCTTCAGGTCTAATATTGAAATGGAAGACTTTGAAGCTAAGTGTAAGTTAAGACTAAGGTGGTCTGAGTTTAAATTGACATCTATAGTTAGATTTCAAGAGGAAAAAATAGTTGGTACTTTTGAAATAGAGGGGGTATTAATTAGGGGTATGGATGGGAGGAGTAAGGTGGTTTTCTCTTAAAGAAAATGCATCAAATTTCTCCCTCCTAATTCTATCCAATCTTGTTCTTGCATACTCCCCTCTGAGCATGTGCACCCTCTTCTGATTTCCTTCATTCTTGTATGCTTTGCCTTATTTGTATGGAGCTCTACACACGTATGCAGGCTTGTACAAATTCACATATTTTAGTTTGTTCTCTCCTACTGCCTTCCTGGTTGGGTAGACCTAAAATACATAGTACTGACTCACTGTCTTGACTTTGCTTTGCTTTTCTTACCTGAAACACTATTTTGCATGAAGGGTTTGTCCCCAAAATATTGAAATTTTTGAGAAATTACTTTCTTTAAAAATAGTCAGCAGATGTACTGAGGCTAAACGGTTTTTTCCACTTCTTGAAGAAAAGGTGTTGACGAGTAAGTTTGAGAATCACAACTACAATATTTATTGTAGAGGCATTCTTGGCTTTCACAGATAAACACTGAGAATTACTGTACCAGTAGGAACCTGACTTTGTGTTTAAAAAGCCAATAACTGAGAAAATACTTAGATTACATCTGGCTTTTCTACATCTGAAGTAAGCTGCCTTGGTCTATAAAATGTCAGAGTAAACAATTTCTACTTGTTAATGTTCAAATGCAAGTATTCATTTTACAGTGTATTAACGGAGGAAGAAAAGAGTCAGAAATCTTACAAATTTAGAAACAGTCTTCTAAACTCAGAACAAGTAGAGTGGACCAGGTGAGCTCCCATCATTGGTCTCAATATAGTATCAACTAGCTTCCTCCAAAGCATCAATAAAGACCTTAAATTAATCTGGCTCAGCCTGCACTGAAGCAGGAGTGGAATGTTCAAGAAAACTCTTTTAGCAGTTGGACAGGAAACTTCCAGCAGAGAATATGTAAAAATTGGTAATGCAAATCAGTTTTTAAACTACCCCAGACAGATTCATAAAAAGACATCTGATGGTGGTGTTACCTGTGATCATAGCAACTGAATTGTGCCAAAACGTAAGCTGTTCTTGTCATGAGATGCATATTAGGCTGAAGGATGTTAACCTCAAGAAGTTATTCTGAATTCCCTAATATGAAAAGGAAATAACAAGAAGGAAAGAATTACAAAAATTAATTTAATCCCTCTTTGGATACTCCCAGGCCTGGTTTAGATGTACTTTTTATCTCACACAATGACTTTAGCTTATGCCACTTATTCACGATCAAGACTTCTAGTCTTTTATCAATTAGGATATAAAGATACCTGGGGCAGGGGATAGAGAGAGGGGGTATCTTCCGTTCTCTTGCCGCCGTGTAGCTACAGGAAACAGGAACAACAAAGAAGTTTAAACAGTGGCTTAATTCATCTGAGCATTCTCCCATAAACGAGTGATTTTCTGGTGACCAGCTGTGCTGGTTTGTAGAGCTATGTTGAACCAATTCCAAGTGCGAAGTGGTCACAGCACATTTCAGGATACAAGCTGACTTCATAGTTTTACTTCTGCAGTCTGCTACAACCTTTACAGGGTTTTTTTTTTTTACTTGCTAGAAAGGATTAGTCAGTATTTAGTGATTTAATTGAAAACAGGTGAAACTAGTTGTCCTACTTGCGCTTTTTTTAACTTCTTTTTGATATAAAATGCAGTGTACCAATGAATGATCTGGTGTATTTTTATGGCAGAAGCACAGAAACTTGCTAGTGGGAAGAATTAAGATGATGAAGAAACAAGTGATAAAAGCAGCAATAGCAGCACAAAGAGTACTGGCTGTTCAAATAGTAATGATAAAGAGAATTAAGAAAATTCTGATGGTTCTGAGGAAAATCAGTTTGGAGATTTACAATATTTCAGTTGATGATTTTGATTCTCCAACAGGGTGCGTTGAAGTATACTGTTTTATCATAATTTTTCTTACAAATTTCAGTAGTCTTCGCTAATACTAATATTAGGTCTTATAAATTATACCGAAAAAATTACCTTGTTCTGTAACTTGATGACACATATGAACTTGGTGTATGCAGAAATAGTTAATAAAATATTTTCCCACTGGAGCAGCAAGTCACATGGAAACTATGCTAGAGATTGTCAGTTGAGCAAAACATAGTATTTGGGAGTATTAGACTTTCTACATTCCTTTGCACCACTTGAACAGGGGGAAAACAAATCTTCCAGTGTAATTATATGAAACTCCCTATTCTGCAAAACGATGATGTAGTTTTGAGTGACATAAATGCTGCCTTAAAATGAAAACACTGCTTGCTGAAAATTATGATTTTTATAGCCTTGACAGTAATGAAATAGCTGTTAAGAATATTTCAATGGAAAAGGCTTACCTGAGGGCTTTGTAAAAATATATAGCTTCAGTGAAAGTCTCTTGTCCAGATTTGGAGATAAACCATATAGCACTGTTGAATAAGTGCCAGTTGTGAAATTGATCAGAAAATCTGCATAACTGATAAGATTATGACTTGTACTGATTTATTATGCATCTATTGTTAACATTTTTTTAAAATTATAGACTGAGATGGCACGAACAGTAGCGATGGTAGCTGTCACTGTGGTGTGAAATATTCATACCCAACTGGGGAAGTTTGAATTCACACACCTGGTGAGTTTGGTCGGCATAGAGAGATTATAGGATTGAGACTCTTGAGTAAATTTACCACAGATATTCAGCTGTTTCTCTGGCCACAGCTAGGCTGTAGAAAGAACAAAAATTTAGTTTCTAGAAGTAGATAAAAATAAGTAAGCCAGCTGCTTTCCAGAGAGAAGTGGAGCACCTCCCTTCTCACTTAAATTGAAAGGAATGAAAATTATCAACCTCTTTGAGGTTGTGGTTCCTGAATTACTAATATTTGTTTTAGTATCCACATAACTAAGTTCCTATTGCTTCTTTTTTAATTTGGAGATTTTTCTAAGATAAAACAATTTGATCAAGACCTAAATGAATTTGTATTCATGCTTTCAAAAATGACAGGGGAAAATCATGCACTGGGAGTCATTCTTCATACTTTATAAATATGCTGATTTTTCTGGACTGCCATTAAAACTTAAAAATTATTCAGATATTCTCTTGACAGGAAAATTCCCTCTTAGTAGAATATCTCAAGAATAGATTGGATATATAAGCTCAAGATGGTTTACATTTTGTTCTAATATCTTCTACCATTTTTAATGCAGGCATCTATATGGGATGTCTGCCATATGTACTACCTCAAATCAGTTGGCGTCCACATGGTGAGGACTAAGCGAACCATATTACAATGCTGAAAGAAATCAATAATAAGTTAAATGTTTTTAAAACTTTGGATGTAAACTGGCTGGCATGCCTGTGAAAAGGTATGCATCTAACTCGAGAGATAATGCAATTTCTTGCTTTAAAATGATGAACAAATGCTTTGATTAAGCTGTGCTACTGCAGGTAAGGCTTGTAGCCAGCTTTTACTGTATTTACAATGTATTTTTTCAAAATAGTAAGAATGTATTTGTACAAAACCTTAAGTTGTATGGGGACGACGAATTGGACTGAGTGTAACCAAATTCAGTAAAGTCAAGTAATGAAAACCAAACGTAGCTAACATGCTGTTCTGAGGTAGGCAGAAGAAAAGATACAATAAACATATTTTATTAAACTCATGAGTACACTAAAGTTTAGTACTGGTTTTCACTACAGAAATTAGAAGACCTGATATTAATGTTTCAGACTATATAGCAGCCATTTCATGCTGTAATTTTAAGGGTATATTTTCCTTTTACCTCAGTGTGAGGAAAAAACTGTTTACCAATGTTGTGTCTAAATGTTGTTGCATAAATGCTTTACATGTTCTTTTTCATATGAAAAATAAGTGCTGAAGTAATAGTGAGACTATCCAAGTTTATAAATCTTGGGATTGGTTAATATTCTCAGGCTTAGATAGATATGCCTATATACGGAAACTTCCATTGGTTTCTTATGTCTTTAGCTGCTGTGGTATCTCTGTGTTGTGTTGGTTTTCTTTCAGTAATTCCTGATGCAGATCTGTTTGGGTGAACATGACAGAGAAGATGATTATCAAGTACTTGTGACTTTTAACAGGGCTTAGCTTTGCAGTGTCTGTTTCTTTGTTTAACCCCAGCAGCATAAAGAACATGAAACCACAGATTTTGAGAAAAGTTATTTTACTTGAAGAGATCTTCCTGTGTTGCAGAGGTGCCTTTGCAGTTCTCCAGTGCTTGTACCATCTTGGTACAAGGTACAATGTCTCTGTATCTCAGTGGCATCTGAGGTCATTCCTGGAGTCCCTGTCATTACCAGCATATCCTTACTCTTCATGTTTCTTGTAGAGAATTACTGCAAAATGAAAGAGAAAGATAATTGTGGGTTTTTTCTCAAATTGCTTTCAAAACGGGCATGTCATCTGCTTTCACAGTCCCATGTCCATTAAAAAAAATGAGGTATACGTCACAGTACTCAGTGGCCCTCTGGGAATGGGGAGTGCTTAAGTTGCTCTGAAGTTGGAATGATTGCCACAGCTATTTTGTTATCTTCATACAGTGTCCATAAATGAGACTAGCGCACATACCATTACTGAGAAATTGGACAGAAAAGCATAAGTAAAGACAAATGGACTAATATAAAGGGTCTCTCTCTGAAGGGCTCTGAAGTTTTACTGAAACTAATTCTGTCTGGTTAATCAAAATTAGGAACCTGTAGGGAGGATCAACCTAGCAACTCCGATAATGATAGTTTGTTATGAATAACTAAAACTGAATATGCAAAGCATAGTAAATGGATTGTTAACCCTTCAGCTGAAGGTGTTGAAGGCTTTTAATGATGCTTTTCAGGGATTCTCAGGCCTGTCTGGGAAGTAGGCTTTTTTTTAAAAAAAAAAGTTTGTCTTTACCTACATTTTTAAGGAAATTAAGTATTTAATGAAATATATTGGATCTTATTTCTTATTGCAGTTATAACTGTAAATCATAAAGCTGATTTTCACTCTGCTGAATGTGGGGGGGTTTAAGCCTCATGAGTAAACACTTTTGAGTGGCTGAAATTTGTCAAATACTTTCTGAAAGGAGTTTGCATCTTTAGTGGGGTTTTTGGTTTAAAATATGCATTTTCAGACTGCCTGTTGACCAACAAACATTTGAAAGTAGCAGATCAATCTGTATTGCCTTTACTTGAACAAGAATTTCTTAAAACTCTTGGCAGTTATCCTTCACTCACCTAGATTCTATGATGTATGTGTCTTGAAGAAGAGCCTATTCACTTGCAAATAAATACAGTATTTATTTTAACATGATAAAGCAGTAACAAGAATGCAGTCATACCTGTCTTGCTTACTACAGGCTGCAATCTGTTGCAGTGCTTTATACAGCCTGCTTCTAGCAAGCAGTAGACATGCTAATATCTGAAGGCATTGAGAGCTAATCTACACCAATATGCAAGCCAGATTCCAAGTCTAATATTTCACATACTCAAGGGGGAAATTCTGGACACTCTTACATCCTAGAAAAGCTACGTGTTGGTCTTTTTGCAGTCTTCAGACCCCTAAAACCTTTGTACAGAATCTTCTGTGAAGGAAGAGGCCAGTGGAACTACATCTCTAAGCTTTTCTGTATGGCATGAATAGCATGAGCCTGGATATCTGTCAAAAAAAATCTTTCAGAATTTTTGCTAGCTCACCTTACCTTCAGTGCAGTTTAGTTCAGACTTCTGTTTAAAAGATATTATTAATCTCTGAAGAGAAAAGATGGCTGGTAGGAGAATGCTGAGGAGCGAAGTCCTAGGTTGGTGTTCTCTCATTGTAGCCAGAGAGGAGTGCAAGTAGCCATGTTACCTCTGCTGTAGAGAACAGGACTGTCAAAAACTAGAGCACTACCCATTGTGCTCTCTTGAACCCCTTCCCAGACATTTCCTTTAAACCCTTGCGAACATTAAGCATTGCTTAAAATTAATAAGAGAGAGGTTATGCTTGATTCATTGTTCAGAGCAGTGCTGCTCTTTATCTGATGTGGATAAGCTTTAAACAACTTTGTTGGGGCTAAATTTGAACTGTTAAAGATAACATGGCTATGTTGTGTCTATTGTTCTAGTGCTGAGTTGCTAACACGGCCCCAGATGACCAGCGGCTCTGCTCTTTTCCTGTGGTCATCATCTTCTGGTACAGCTATCAAAACGCCAGCAAGAGGAGTCAAGAGCGTTAGGTAAGCGTGGGCTTGCAAGGAAGTTTTGACAGGCCAAAGTAGAGGACAGGAATTTCTTACATAAATAGATCTGAATATATGTCTGTAACATGACAACACTAATCTGATATACTGTCTGGGAGCTGATGTCTTCAGTTTGAATTACCTGTCTTTTGACCTGGGGGAAGTGTTTTCTCCTTAATATTGACCCTCAATGCTCTCACAGTCTTCCATACTAATGCTGAAGAGAGACACTTGTGTAACAGCTGATGGCTTTGCTTGAAGCTCACGCAATCCTCTGTTACCTCAAAATAGGTGTATCTGTTTATTGTGAGAGTGCTAATGAAATCCACTCAGATTAGGGAATATGAACTACTCAGTCAAACAGAGGGAAAGAAGATTTTTCTTGCCTCCCCATCTATTTTTTTCAGGCGGAAAAACTCGGTATCTAACTTCTCAGAGTATAGTGTGCCAATTGTCCATTTTTGTAGCTGTTCATATCATCCTATTTGTGCTTTTGTGCTATGTTTGCACCTTGTTATAAAATGTAGGTATTGTTTTTTCTGCTTAAACCACTTGCATTTCAATCAGGTGCACTTAACCTTACTTTTTGGAAAAGTTTTTATTTTTATTTCTGTAATATTGTAGCTAAAAAGAAACCAGAAGGGTAAAGGGTTTCAGGTATGGTGCTGCAGAAGGCCTACTATTTCAATAGTACTGATGACTGTTCACAGTGAACTGACAGACTCATCAAGGCAGAACCTGACTTAACCACAGAGAAAAGAGGGGAAAGAAAAAAGAATAAAATGGAGCAAAAGCCTAGCTAAGCTCATAACTGTAATGATCCTGAAAACTTTAGAGATGTGGGAAAGTCTGTATGAGACTGAGTTATGATTTGGGAAGTATTTTTTAAAAGTAGCAGAAAAGCACATGTTTCTTGTTTCCTGAGGATTATTTATGAAATATGCTTAATTTAAATAAATTATGTATTAAAAAATCCCAGAGTCCAGCTCTCCAAATTCATTCTGAGATGGGAGAGCCAAACCACATCATCTCCTGCAAAAGCATTTGAATGTTCTCATTGTAAACTGATGCCCTCCTATGGGATAAAAAGATACAATTCAGTGAGACATGTAACAATTATAACAACATATCACGAGGGGGAAATCCAGGCATTAGCTGTCTTGGCTCTACAGGGTTATTGGGCGAGGCAGGGAATAAATTTTGTTTCAAACACAGAGTAAAATGTTGTAATTACCTAAAAGTGGTAGAGAGCCAATTTACTGAATGTACGATCATTTCTGTTATTCCTTCATGCTACTATCACAGTTCCCCAACTTGAGTGATTTTGTTTGATCCATCTAGATAAATAAGATTTTCTGTTGGGTTTTATTTCATTATGGTTTGGAAGTAAGGGTGTTCTTTGCTTGCTTCCATGTTTGCTTGGGGGTATCGAGAGTTGGGATTTGCTGCTGCTATTGTTTAAGGATGTGGGTTGTTCTTTGGGATGTTTTTCAGATGAAGCAGATCAAAACGGACAGCAACATATGCCAGCATGGATCAGGAAGGGGACATCCTGAAAAAAGAAGCCACAAAGTAAGTAAAACAATGTGCTTCAGATGAGACTTTTCTAAATGCCCTTCATCACAGTAGTGCTGAATGTTCTAGCTGGCAGCTCATCTTTGAAATTTGGGTGATGGACATGATCCTTAAATATGGGACAGTTGGGTACATTAGTGACTGATCATAAAAGCCAAAGCAAACATATCGCTCACCTTCAATACGTTTTTATAAAGTGCTGTAGAACAGCAAAAGTTATCTGTCAAATAGGAGCATAAATCCATAGTCTTCACCAAATCTCCATTTGTAGAATTTTCTGGACAAGGCCAAATAATTACAGCAATAGTTTGTTGTTGGTTTGGGGGATTTTTTGGCATTTTCACTTGATTACAGATACACAGTAATTTATATCTGTACTCTTCAGCACTACAGGTGGTAGTCAGGGAAGTTCTGAAATACTTAGTTTTGAACAGTTTTCCACTTTTTTCTTTGTCAAGAGTTAAGGAAATTTATCATTTAAATTATTCAATTCTAGAAAAGATACACGTAAATGATACATAATTACTTTTCCCACCATTTCTGGTATGTAATAGATACCTGATGGAATGAATATATTTTGTAATAATGTACTGGATTACAAGTTATTATAACTGTGTGATTTTTTTTTTTTAAAAAAAACAACAACTCACAGGCTGCAAAGATACAAACCCATGATTTCGGGAACATCACAGATGTTCAGTGTACATACTGTTGTATACATTTTTAGGGAAAGAGCATGCCTGATCCGATAAGTTAAAATATTCACAATCCAAACAAAATGGCAATTAAAAGGCAACAGAGAGAGAACACTCAGGGAGGGAAAAAACCACAATCATAATAATCACCAGAAGGCAAATTTACTGCCCTGCCTGCAACTAAATGCATATATAATATATGTTATATATGAACATATAGTTCAGAATATGAAGAAACAAGAAACACAGTGGCAGAGTGCCTTTCCTCTATTTGTTTTTTCCATGGGCATGTAGTTATACTGTGACCTCCTTACAGTATAGGCAGGAGGCACCACAATGACTCTTCAAACCCACAGGCTGCAATACTAATACTAAAAAAATTGTCCTCTGATCAACAGATATTTTTTATACGCCCACAGTTATAAACACTGTATAATCATTGACTGGTCTTTGTTGCTAAAGATATTTATTGCATCACTTCCATTCCCGTGCTTACCCAGGGTACTCAAGATTTGTATTTGAGCATGTCCAGTTAATGGATGGAGATGAACTTAAAAGATACCCCGTAGTCTGGCTTTTGTAAATGAGTTCTAACCGATGCGCTGCTTACGAGCTTCAGCTAAGGGAATTGTACATCTGCATCGCGCTCCCTGCTGCTGCTGTGGGTCAGTGGTTTTTCCTGTGTGTTTCACATCTTCAGTAAACGTCTGTGTTCAAAGCAAAACCCCAAGTGTTCTGGAACTCCAACCTGCAAAGAGAGTCTCAGTAACCTTGCCTGCCGTGCACTCGAGCAGTAGCCACAGGGAAGGGACTAATGGATGGAAAGGGAAAACGGCAAAGAGGGGCCGAGCAGAGGGCTCGGGCAGCGCAGCGTTGCGGGGAGGGGGCTTTGCACTCCCACCGAAAGTGGTACCTCTGCGTGGCCCGCCTGGCCGTGTGCGCCTGGCAGGGGTGTTTCAAAGGTCTCCGTTGGCGTGGCGGGTGCCGAATGAAGCCTCCACAGCTGGAGCGGTTCGGCTCTGGGTCGCATTTTTCAGGGCTCCGTTGCAAGTGAGGGTCACCCAGCGTTTCCTGACGCCGTGCACAGCCGCGCTCTAGATGAGCGAGGGGACAGCGAGGGGAGGACCCGCGGAGCCCCGGAGCTTGCTGCCTCCCGCTCCTGCCGCCGCCGGGGCCCGGGCGAGGGGACCCTCGTCAGCAGGGGCTGCGAGCAGCCGCAGCCGCCCGCGGGCGGGCTCTGTGCGAGCCGGCTGCGCTGAGGGTGCGGGCTTGAGATAGAGCACCACCTAGAGGGGACGCGGGGCGGGGGAGCGGCGCCGGGCTCGGGGGGGTTGTGTCGGCCTTTTCCTGCCCGCCCGGGGGCGGCGGTCGCACCCCCGCCTGGGGCCCTGTGGCGCCGCCCGCTGACCTTGCCGGGCCTACGGGACGGGGCGGGCGCTGTCCGTGGTGCTGAGCCGAGCGGCGGGGCCCGGGCAGGGCGCGGGGGGGCGGGAGCCGCCGCGGGCATCGAGGTGCCAGAACGCCTCTTATTTCCAGCGTGCGGCGGCAAAGCCCGCTGGTCCCCACTGCCTGGCCCCTGTCCCTGACGGGCCCCAGCTCCTCCCAGGATGTAAATGTTTCTGTTAAGACTTGTCTGTCTGCTCCAGACGCGAAGGTGTGAGCGCACACGGCGTGTGCCTGCCGGGCGCACACCCAGCTGGGTCGCGCCTTGCAGTGACGACTGGCTTGGGAGTTCTTTGCATGATCTTCCGTTGGCTCTTTGCACTGCAATCCTGCCACGATTTCCAGTGACTGTTTGTTTACGTTTATAAAGACAATTAGCTACAGTTGCATTATTTGTCATGGTCTGCATCAAGCAAACGTTTTGCTCGATCGGTTGAAACCGCCTTTAAAACGATAGCCGGGAATAGACAGGAAAAGGTCGTGTCAGCAAGGACTGTGAATACCTTTAAAACTATGTTTAAAAGCTGGCTTTGGCGCTGTCGGTGTTTTCGTTACGTGTCCAGTTCCTGGACAGTAAGTGTGCTCGACAAAGCAATCGTCTTGGTCACTTCATGCTGTTAGTCGGCCGGTCTCCTTTCGAACAAAGGCTTGTAAGTTTTTGCTCTTCCCTCGAGTCCTTCAAGAAGGACACGTCCCTGCTGCTCGTTGCGCTGCCCGGCACCCCCCGCACGGGATGAAATTCTCTGGCTCCATCGGGCAGTTTCCCCTCCACCCGTCTCATTGCAGATTCCTCCCAGCCCCCTTACGTGCCATCTTTGTGAGAAGGGTTCGGTTTAGGCATCTGCGTGGCTTCCGCGACATGCCGAAATGTAGCACCGCGGCCAGCACCGCGAATGCTGGCGAGGCACGTTTGGGGTGTGGGACGGAGAACCACAGATTCGGGGTTGTCGGGGTTACAAAAAAAAGATGTTGTCTGAGCGTTTCTTGTTTTAAGCAAAAAGACGTCTGCTATAAACCCGTAATCTAACGGTAACGCCGAGGGCAAGTGGCAAGAACGCCGGTGTTCCCGCGGCGGTGCCTGGGCCTCTGCCACCCTCTGGCGGAGAGCGGGGCGGCGGGCGGTGCCGGCCGCGGGGCCGCCGGGGCGAGCCAGCGGGGCACGGCCAGCCTCGGCAGGGGCTGCGGGGTTGGGGGGGGGCTTTGCTAAGCCACTGTTCACGCGGACCCCGCCCGGCTCATTCGTGGCGCGCAGGGGAGTGCCGGGGCCGCGGGGCCGGCCGGAGCGGGAGTTGGACCCGGTGCGCCTGTGTGTGCGGCGCCGTGCCGCCCGTTCGCACAGCCGGCGACCTCGGGGCCAGCCGGTGCTGGCTAGGGAAAGCCTCCGGCGCCGTCCGCCCAAGGCACTCAACGAGAGACGTGCAGGGCAGAAACCCCTGACTGGGGGTGCAGCCCCATTCGCCGCGGGTGCCAGACCCGCCGCCCCGGGGCGAAGCAGACCGGCGGCGGCAGCCGGGGCCGGGTGGGCCGCCCCTCCCCGCCCCAGCCGGCCGCCCCAGCTGTCCCCAGCCCCCGTGAGGAGCGGCGCGGAGGGGGTGGCGGCAGCCCTGTGACTCATGCCTGCGTCGAAGCAGATCAACCGGCGATTCACGCTTTTGAAAAAGCAAATCCGAGCACTTCTGGAAAAAAAGGTCATCTCGCATTAAATTCCGCGGCGCGATTGATATTCCGACGTCGTTTCTGGCAGAGTTTATAAGCGGCGGGTCGCTCCCAGGCTGGAGTCGCCCTGCCTGCCTGGACTCCGGCAGTAAGAGTGTCCGCTCGCCCCCTCGGTAAGTCTCCTCTAACCAGCGTCCTATTTTTTCAAACCTTCGGGAACCTCTTTCAGGATCTGGAGTCGTGTGTCCGTCTGTGTCCCCCGTCCGTCCCCCCCCCCCGTCCCCCCCCCCCCCCCAAAAATCGGCTTTGGTCGCTGTCGTACCTATAGAGGGATAACGGGTATTTTGAGACAGCCAGCGCCTTAGACATTGTGTTAACCTGTTACTTCACTTCCAGGCATTGTCTAGAGAATCTCTTCTGCTTTATGGTTGTTTTCTCTTTCCTTTTTAAAAAGTGATATACCTGTTCTCCATTGAAATCATTGATCTGTTGCGTTTACACGCGGGCGTAAATCCGCCCATCAGTAGAAATGAATCGGTAGCTACCGACTCGGAAAAAGCCGCTAACAAAGAAAGCGTTCGTTCGTTACCGCGACCTTCATTTTCTTTACAAGGGGAAAAAAATAAATCACAGGTAGCCGTGGGGACAAAGAGACGAGCGGGGCACTGACCCGGCAATTCTCGATCAGCGACCCTGTATTGGTTATCGGAGCACCGTGTCCGCCAGGAAAGAGCCGAACATCTGGCGAGGAGCGAGGGCTGGTCAGCACCTTCCTTCCCCAGACAGACATGCCTTCTCCTGCCATTTGTGCCGCTAAAGCAAGCGCGGGCACGGGAGAGCGCTGGTTAGCGCCGGAGCACGTACTGGTCCCGCTTGGCTGAAACGTGTGTGTGCAAATACACGTGTGGTGCCTGTCCTCGGACCTGGGCAAAATGCAGCTTTGTGGTGGCGGGGTTCGTCTGTCGGTCTTTACTGAACGCTTAGTCTGGCGTGTGTTTGGGGCTCGGATGATAACGCACAGACGGGCTCCGTTTGGGACTGTAGGTCGTTTAGGCTAGTAATTTCGAAGCCCGCTTTGCATGTTGGTTGCCATTTGACGCGAGCCGCATAATTGCCCTGCTCAGCGGCCACCGATATAATTGCGATAGACTTCACGCTCCGCTAAATCCGTCATTCAGGCGCGGGGGTAGCGCCTCGGTATCCAGCGAAGGGACGATTTTGCTCTTCAGCCTGTCGAGGCATTTTCCTGGCGCGCCGCTTGCGCCTGGCCCCGCGGCCCCGGCGCGGCCGCCCCCGCCTGCCCGGCCGCTGCACACCCCGCCGCCGCCCCGGGACCACCGCCGCTCATGCCGGGCTGCAGCCTGCCGGCCTCCGGACGGGACTCCTGTGCGGTTCTCCAGGAGGCCGGACCACTAAAACCGCCTTTTCTTCCTTCCAGCAAATTCCTTGCTGCCCAGCCCTCAGAGGAATATCGGAGAAAAGCCGGGCTCCGGGGACAGGAGCTTTTCTGAAGGGATGGCTTCCTCCGCTCCCTCGTCCTCCAACGACGCTCCGGACCCCACCCCAACTAATTTACGGCCCACAGGTAGGTTTTATTATTTTCCTCGTTTAAAGCGTTTTGGAGGTTTTCTCCACCTAGGCTTGGAAAGACCGATTTCGAAACGAAACGGTAAATCCATGTAGCCCTGTTCCGCGCCATTAAACAAGGTGCGGAAAGTGGTCTACACAAAGAAACCATCTTTCTGGTGGGAGTGGGAGAGGTTGGTTCGTGGCGAACAAAACGCTGGGGGGGGGGGGTGGGGAGCCCACCTCGGCGGCCAGCGCCGTCTTTATCTTCCAGCCACATTTGAGGGATTTAGACAATAAATCGAACCCCCAGATAGCCAAAAAATTGGGATGTTGTAAGGGGTGTGGAGAAAATGAATCAGTTAAAGGGCGAAGTACACCAGTGGCTTAAAGCGGATGTGTCGGCCCCCGCCCCCCCTTACATTTTATAAATGCTAATGCTGCAGCTTCCTTTCAGCCTACGCTGAAGCCTGTAATCAAGCGAAATTTGGATGCTAATTGTAGCTTTTCAAAGCCTTACATTCCTAATTGCTCTGAATTCGCCTTGAGTTATTGAGGTGTGAGTGGGAAGCAGAGGCTGCTGCAGGTGGATAGAGAATCAGTTTATAGCCCTGCCAGGCACTTCAGACCGTCGCTTACTGAAAATAAATTTATAAGAGGCTCGATGCTGTAACGCATCAGAGACAAAGAGCGGGCAGCAGTAAGAAATGAAAGGTTGTCAGGCACAGCAAAGCGGGGAATAGCTTTTACCCTGAAAGGGCTACAAGGCACGAACATCGAAGCCGTTATTGTCATTATTCTGCAAGTAGAAGGAACGGGGGAGGGGGCGAACGGCAGCCCCGGGTCTTGTTCCAGGCGGGGGTGACAGGCACGGCTGCCTTTGGCTGAGGTGTCACATGCAGAAATCGAATTAACCGGCCACGCAGCTAAAAATGAGATGACCTCTGACAGCAGCACCCGTCTTGCCCGCCCGGAGCTCCTCCGCCTGGCCGGGAGCGCCTGGGCGCTCCCCCCGCTTCGCCCTCCTCGGGGGCCCGGCCGCTGCCCTCCTCGCCGGGTGAACCGCCCCCGTCCCAGCGCCTCTGCCGCCTTCCCCTCTCCCCCGCACACACACATGCGGTCACCGGCCAGGGGGTCCCCCGTGGCCGCTGCCGGCCCTGCGGCTGCCGCCGGCAATGGGCCGGCGGGGCTCGGCTGCGCTCTGAGCCGAGGCCGGTGCCCCGTCCGTCTAAGCCCCGGACTTGGCTCCCCGTTTTCACCGAGCTCCACGGGGGCCGATGGCCGCGGCTCACAGCGGCTGGGAAGGAGCCTGCTCCCTCCGTCGGTGCGGTCGCGCCCGGCGTGCCCTCGGGCGTGCAGGGCCGGCTGGCCAAGGGCTGCCGGGCCCGGGGCCGCCACAGAATGGGCTGGGCCGGGCCGCGGGGCGCACAGCGATGCTCCGGGGCGGGGACCGGGCCGGGAGCGTCCCTAGTGCAGCTGTTGGAGGCTCGTCAGTGATGGCGAGGCTCGGTCATGCAGGTCTGGTCATCTAGTCAAATACTATTTTTCACCCAATTAATTCCCGAAGTCTTCGGTGACCCCATTTCACACCACTTTATATTAAGCTGCCACTTCCCTGGAGCCCCGCCAGTAAATTATTAGACGTTCGGGTCCCGAGGCGCTTTCCCCCTCCTCTCGGCGGGCCAGCGCGTCACCTCGCTGTCACCCGAGCCTCAGCTGCCCCGCGCCCGGCACGCTCCGGCGCCGCGGGGCTCGGGAAGCCGCTGTCGCTCCCGGCGTGGGGCTGCGCGGGGGGCCCGAGGGGACGGACGGCCGGGTCCGCCGCCCCAACGGAACCACTCTGCCCTGTCTTCCAGCTTACGACTCGTGGTGTGGCGTGGCTCACGGGTGCACCAGGAAGATCGGGCTGAAGATCTGCGGTAAGTCCGGCCGCGCCCCGCCGAACGGCACCTCACACGGCCGCGCTTGGCGGCGCGCCATGCCTCACCGAGCCCGAGGGGCGCGCGGGAGCAGCGCCGGGCCAGCGGCCCCGGCCCTGGGCGCCCCCTGCCGGCGGCCTCGGGCGCCCCCTGCAGGCTGCACGGCGGCCCCGGCCCCGCCGCCAGCCCTCCCGTGGCTTGCGGCGGCCGCGGGCCCCGCTGCATCTCTTGCCATAACCGGGGGCGTGCAGGCGCTGGCCGCCCCCGGCGGGGGGAGCGCAGGGCCCGCCGGGGAGGCCGGCGGTGAGGAGGAACGGGCGGGGGGGTTGGCCACCTCTCCCTGTCTGAAATTTTTCAACCTTATCTGACTAGAAAATACGGATCTCCTGGGGGAAAAAGATTAACGAGAGCCTTATTAAAGAGCAATTCGTCAGCTTGCTGCGCTGGTAAGATAGCGCTGGCAGCCAGTCAGCGCGCAGGCACATGAAATGCAGGAAGGAAAACAAATGCACAATCAGATCACAACGTTATAGCAAGAGATTCATTTGCAGATAACAAGCTGTCTTCCTTCTCCAGATTTCTCAGTGGCGCCTTCGCTTTTGGAGACAAACAGTCAAATCTTCATTTTCTGACGGGGAGAATCGTTCAGCCTAGCCCGTGCCCCTTATGAATTGAAATCATGTCCCATTTCCCCCGGCTACTGCTTTTTTGGGGGATGGGAAATTATGTCTCAGGAGAAACAGGCCTTTTGTCAAAGCAACGATATTTTTAAACCTCTTGCCCTACTTGCCCGAGTCGAAGCTCATTCACTAAACGTTTTGTCACCTGGAAGTTTGGACTGGAAAAGAATCAGGGTGTGAATGTTTAGTCCTGTGTCTATTAGAGAATTCATTGGTACCCGCAGGCGACATTAATGAGTAGTCGCTTAGTTCTATAAATAGCTCCTGATCTGAGTTTAATGGACCGTTTCCCTACCAGTCCCTTCAGTGGCTGGAGCGATGGGCTTTTTCATCATCATTTTAATTTAGCCCGGCAAGCAGAACTGATAAAGTAACGCACCGTTAGGCTTGCTCCGTGTTGCTAGACTACCAGGGTTACAGAGGGATGTCGCAGCATCTCTCGGTGAGATCAAATACACTGAAAATTAAAGATCCCACCATTTTGGATTTGAGAAAGGCAAAAGAGTGTAGTGGAGGGTTTGTGAAGGGAGCTCAGAACAAGCGGGGCTGATGTAGTTTTGGCTCAGGTTCGGTGCTCGATTTCCCTTTTCTGGCTCTTTTCTGTTTCATACGGAAAATATAGCCTGAATAGTGATGGTGATTAGGAATAATCGGATTCGATGGCGACCACTGTTCTTGCTCGTGTGAGCCCTCCCACTCGAATCTAGCACCCGCACAAAGACAGAGAGGGAAGGTTGCCTTCGGTAAATATATAGCATGAAGTATTGATGTTGCCAAGAATCTTGGTTAAACATGCCAAACAAGTTGACGTTTGACTAGTACGTAAGATATCCCCCTCATCCTTACCTTTCACAAAACGTCACTTCGGACCCTAAATACTGTGCTGTCACAAAGCGGTAGTAAACCAGGCGCCGCGGAAGTGTTTTGAATGCAAACTTTAAATAAGAATTGAGCTGAGAGAAAAGGCAGGTCGTGAACGAGTCGGTTCTTCCACCTGTGTTGTATATTATGTGTTTGACGTTTTCAGTAATTACATATCCAAGATGTATTTAATTTCTTCTGAAACAACTGACCGATTTAAGGATTAGCTCCTTTCCTTTCTGGTTGAAAGGCACCGTCTGAAAAGAGCCCTGCCGCTGCCACCCCCTGCTCTTCGTCTCTGCACATACCCACTTTAAAAAAGAGAACATATTTTAAAGGGGTTTAATGAACTGTCACGCAGGCGAAGTACGGGCAGATCTCCCCCTGTGTCTGGAGTCGCATGCTACACCTTTCACTCCCACCTCGGCAATTATTATTGCTGCTGGGACCGATCCTGCTAACGTTTGCTCGGCATCAGCGGAAATACTCGACGTAGTAAAATTGCTCAGGTGCGTCTTCAGCTGTTTGGCCCCGGCCAGCTGATGATCCCCTGCCCAGGAGCAGCGCCGGAGAGTGGGCTTTCACAAGGAGCCGTGTAAGTCAGAAACATCAGCTTGTCTCCGGAGTCAGGGGGATTGATGCTGCCGAGCCACGTAGGCGGTGCTGAAACCCCCTGCCGCGGAGGGAACCACGGTCTCCTGCAGCCACCACCGACGGCGTCGACCGGCGGCCACGGGCCGGGACCCGGCAGGTCTGTCCCTGCCTCGGGAGCTGCGGTCCCCGCGGGGGGTCACACGCCTGCCTTGTGCGAAGCCTGATGTGAAATCACGCCGGGTTTGTAGCCACGATGGGGACCGAGGGACTCCGGCGCCAGTCTGGTCTCACTCGGCTTTTAAAAACCCGGTCTCTAAAAGCGCATCGATGAAAATACCTGTCGGGGAGGCACCTGCTGCTGCGGGGAAAGGCTGCGCTCTCCGCCACTGCGGGAGAAGCAGCGCGGACGCTATTTCACGCGCCGCTGCTCGCTGGATCTCTCCTACGCCGCTTTGCTTTTCGCATGGGATACGGATGGAAGATTTGCTGCAGTCCTGCGCTTCCCCTTGGCGTGGAAGGAGCCCGGGAGGGCAGGCTGCCGCGCCTCCCCGCATCCCGGGTCGCGGGTGGGCGCCGGGGAGCGTCCCTCGCCCTCCCGGGAGCGGGGCTGGGGAGGGCCCTGAAGCCCCGGAGCGGGGGGCGGCCGCTGCCCTGCTGGGCTCCCCCACCTACGGGGCCCGGCAGGACCGTCACAGGTCGCCGTGGGCGAGGGACCGGGGCGCACGGTGCGTTCCGCGGCCGAAGGAGCCGGTGCTGGGCGGCAGCAGGTTCCTCCCTTCGGGCTTTGTTGTTTGTTTATGTATCTCCGCCCGTCGTGGGGCGGGGGATGGGGACACGGCTCCAGGGGGGCCGCTGCTCTTGCAGGCGTCTCTTGTCACGTAACTCTTCCCGCTGAGCATCGCCACCGAGAGCCTAGAAGAAAGAAGATAAAGCGAAATGAAGCCACAGGATCTGGGGAAAGAGGATCGCGCCGGAATTTAGTCTAGACGGCACCTGCCCCAGTATCAGCTGCTCCACCTCGTGAGCGGGAGAACAGCACTAGCTGTTGCAGGAGCTGGTCACTGCAGCAAGAATCGTTAAAAGTAACGACACCAAAACTAAAACTGGAAAAAAAAAAAAAAAAGGCAGTGTTCCTGGACGGCTACCCCTAAATTATGCACGAAGAGAGTTTCCCTTCAATATTTTTTAAATTTCTCATATAATTCGTATTCCTAAGAATATCATGGAAAGAAACTGATTAGTAGATCAACATTAAAAGGCAAAACGTGTTCACTGAAAGGATGGGCTCGACAAACCTGCCTGCGAACAGCCCTCTTGGAGACTGGTCTGGGGGCCCGACTGGTGCAGAAGCGGCTGCAGGCTGGGGGCTCCATTTTGGATAGCTCTTACGGGACTGTCAGGCTGGCGGCCGGGTCTGGGGCACGGGTACCGCGCCGGGAGTCACTGGCCCAGAGGCTCTGCGTCGCTCCCTCCTCTCCGCACGGCGATGGGCCCCCGGGGCCTGCCCAGGCTGCAGGGGGCCCGGGCAGGCCGGCAGTGGGCGCCCGGCGGCAGGAGCCGCACTCCCGGTTCGCTGTCGGGGGTCCGGGAGTCCGGAGAGCGGAGGGCGCCGGAGGGAAGCGGTGTCGGAGGACGCGGGTGAGCAAAGGGTCGGCGTTGGTTTTCCTCCTTGCCAAGTCTTCCTCTCTGGCGGATATCCCTGGCCGTGACAAGCGTTGGTTTCAATGGTTACTTGCTTTAAAACAAAAGAAAGGCAAAAGGAGGCCGGCGCTGCGGCACTGTCTCCTCCAAACACACAGGCATGCTCTTTGCAGCCTGGGAGGTTAAAATCCGATGCCTTCGTTAATAACGAAAAGCCCAACACTACGCATGTGGGCATGGATTTAATGGATCAAATCCTGAAAATCAATTGTTCTCCCTGCCTTGTTAAAGTAGGTGGGTTCCCTTACTCGCCACGGGCCCTGCGTGGTGCCCACCGCTGTAATTCTTGGGGTGTGTGTGTATTATTGTTGCCGTTGCACATAGCAGCGGTTGTGATCGGGTCCTGGCTGCAGGGCTGCGTCTCCAGTGAGAGCAGAGCTCCTTGAGACCCCTGGGGATGATTAGTGTTAGTATCGAAGCATCTTTCCAGGTGGAAAATCTGCATCTCCCAGACACATGCTGGTATGTACTGATGACAGGAAAGCGGGGTTGGTGGGCACTACTGGTATCCTCGGAGCTCTGGCGCTCCCGGGATGGCTGCTCCAGAGTGGCTGCTCGTTCTCATGCCTTTTGTGCGTGAGAGCACCACGAGGAGAACTGAAAGTGGCCCTGATTTTAATCATACATCATTGCCCCTGTCTGCTAGGTCCATAAACTTTGCCTGCAGGCTGAAATAGCATTGACTCATCCTGAACTCTCTTCCACTGGCTGATTACTGAAGTGGAATCTGTCTGATCGACTTAATAAGAATTTACCACTGCACTAAATGATGAAAATTTGTTTTTTGCATGGCTGCATTTTTGCAGTTGATGGCATTTTGAGCTCTCCCTCCTGGAGGCAAATAATCCCCATAAATACTCTTATTCCTGACCTCATTAGTCAGATCCAGAGCCAACACGGCTTTGAACTGTTGGCTGGAGAGCAGCTTTAGATATTTCTAAACATGTTGGGAAGTGAGAAAACTCTGACCTGTGCACCTTGCAATAACAATGTAGGGTTCCTGCAAAGGACCAACAGCCTGGAAGACAAGGGCCGGATCGTTAGCTCCCTGAAGGAAAGGCAGTCCTCCAAGAGCCTGCTGACATGCGAGAACAGCGAGAAGGGATCCAGGTTCCGGCGCACCGAGACGGACTTCTCCAATTTGTATGCCAGAGGTAAATGCTCTTTACAGCTTCTGCTTGCTCCAGCTCGGCCACATCCCTTTGTAGTCTGCCCTCGCCTCCCTTGAAGGGCGGCCACGTTCAGACCGTTCTTTTGCTTGGCTGTTTTTGAAGGAAGCTTTGTGAGCGTGTGTGTTTGCTGAGAGCCCCACTGGCGATGTGCACAGGTTTCCCGAAATGCAGTTTTCCGTACTTAGGGCTGACCCTCTGCAGCTCAGCCCCAGCCGCTCCTCCGGGGTCACTCCAGGTCCAGCCTCCGGGAGCACAGGAATTTTCTGTTTTATTTCCTCCTTCGTAAAATAGCAATGAACCGGTCTGTGGTCGCTGGTATGGGGCCATTGACGAGGAAGGTGAGGACGGGAACTCCATCTCTGTGGGGCAGGGGAGGGGAGCGCTGCAGGAGAGGGCGGGTGCGGATTTGGGGTGCCTGTGGCCTGCGGGAGGGGAGGGCCCCCGCACACCGCTGGCGCTGCAGCGCGTCCTGCTGGCCGGGCTGCCCCGGCGGTGGCCCCGCTGTTCCCGTGGAAGACCTGGGCTCGCCGTTCCCCACCGGGCGAGAGGGACCGGGACCCCCGGCGGCCGCGGCGGGTTTCGCTCGGGACCGCGGGGCCGCGGCTCACCTCTCGCTCCCAAAGAAAGCGCTGACAGCTGGTTTGCCTCGCAGATTTGCTGCCCGCCAAGAATGGCGAGGAGCAGACCATGCAGTTCCTGCTGGAGGTCGTGGACATCCTCCTCAACTACGTGAGGAAGACGTTTGACAGGTCCACCAAAGTGCTGGACTTCCACCACCCGCACCAGCTCCTGGAGGGCATGGAGGGCTTTAACCTGGAGCTCTCAGACAACCCCGAGTCCCTGGAGCAGATCCTGGTGGACTGTCGGGACACACTGAAATACGGAGTGAGGACAGGTAGGTTCCCATATGCGACTCTGGAGGGTCTCTCATGGGGCTTTTCTCTGGCCGCCGGTGAAGGGAGCGGGCTCAGGCCCACGGAGGTCAGCCCACGGCCCCTGCCCTGCCTCCCTGGTGGCTCAGCTCCGCGGCTGCGGGCGTTGGAAGTGTCTCTGCTCAGAAGCTTCCGTTACTGATGTGGCATCCGTCCCTGGCGGGCCGGGCTCGGTGCTGTTTGCAGCGCCCAGAAACAAGTTTTTAAGACGTAATCTCTTTCACTTGATGAAATGCGAGCTGTCGGTATCCCCGGGGAGCAATATCATTAGGTAAATGAGGGCATAAATGACACTGAATTTGCAGTTTTTCTTCTTTATGTTCACCAGACGTTTAATGAAAAAGAGACTGAAATCCTAGGAATCATCAGTAAAGGAACCCTGTGGATTTCAGTCCATTAGCCAAGAGCCCCGCCTCTCCAGGTCCCTCCGAATCGGATAGCAATGCCCGTTTATAATCGCTCCTTTTACCGGGTGAGCTGTAGCCAGGCTCCAGAGCAAAGTCTGTTCTCTTTCAGGCTGTTTTGGCCTGGAACGTTTTACATCTGTATCAGCAGAAAGCTGGCTGGCCACAAGCCCTGCCTGCTGTACTTATCCAAGCAGGTCAGGAACTGGAACAGTAAGGGAGCAGGGGCCGTGTCTCCTCTCCCCAGTCTTGCTCCAGCGTTTCAGGGCTGCTAAACGCTGCCTGGCGAGTTGCCCCCTTCGGCTCGGCACGGCGTGGCAGGGGGGGGGGGGCCTCCCCGCGGAGCTGAAGCTGCTGGAGGTCTGGAGGGATGCTCTCGCCAGTCTCTGGCTAGGCAACTGCGAGCAATAGCTCCTAAGGACGGGGCGCAAGTTTCTGCTCTGTTTAGTTATGCAGCTGTGCAAACCCAGCGCAGTGCATTCAAGGAACAAGATCTTGACAACAAATGTGGCAGTTAGTTGCCTGTCTTTTCCCATTTACACGGTGGCTTGATTTATTCAAGAGTGTTGGGGCATATTTTTATTTTTTGTGCCTTTAATCAAAAGGGAGTGTATTTCACTCCCGGCCCCGTGGGCTGTGGAACAGGTGGCCAGCAGCAAAGCGGGAGGCACTGTGGTTGTGGGCCTGCACCGGCATTCCACTATGCACTGAGCCGGGATGTCGAGCAAGCTCTTCCCCTCACCTCGACCTCCCCCAGAGCTTTTGCGGGACCGGCAGGACTTGTCCCCGGGAGCTGAGAGGTATCTGATAAGACACCAGCTCTGTTCGAAGCAGTACCGGGTGCGGCTTTAAAGAAGAGCTGCTCGGACCCTGTGGCGACCCAGGACACATGCCCTGGCTTCCCGGGTCCCCAGGTCCCACGTTCCCTCTCCAGGCGAAGCTCCCTCCAAAGCCAGCGGGGCGGCACCGGCAGCCTAGCCTCAGGAATCCGCAGGCTCTCTGACAGCTGCTGGAGGTCAGCGGAATGACTGTTACAACTGCGCGGCGCGGCGGCACTGGCCGGCCAAGCGAACGGCTGAGCCGTGGGGCTCCGGGCCGCAGCCCCAACCGCCCGCCCCCGCCGGGAGCAGCCCGCCCGTGTCCGCGGCAGCCGCCGGCTCTGCCCGTTGCGGGACGCGGCCGCGCCGGCGAGTCACGCCTCCAAAAGCTGCCCGCTGACACCGCTCGGAGCAGAATCGCATTTATTTCTTTATGTCAGAAGATGCTGATGTCCCCCGCGTTGAGCCAAATGCGACGTGACAGGGTCGCTCCGGGCGTCGAGCGCTGAAGCCCCGGCTCGGGCTTGTCTGTGCTCCCGGTGTATTTCCAGCGTGTCCTTTCCCGGGAGGGCAGAGATAACCTCGAAGCCCCTCATCGTTTGTTGGGAATTTCCTCTCTCGGTGCCAGAAAAGCAGACCCCGATAGTCCGGCTTGTGAAGTTGTTAAAGGAACTTTAGCAGAAGCACAGGAATACGATCGACTGCGGCCTGAGGGCAAAGCCCTTGTGTATGAGGTGAACCCTCTGCAACCACGCGGGGAGAACGCCCGCGCCGGGGGCTGCCGGGGGTCCCGCGGCAGGGGAGCACTGCCCGCCCAGCACCCCCGGGCTGCCCCCACCCGCAGCCCCGCTCCCGGGGGTGAGCCCCCTCCCCTGTCCCCGCAGGTGCAGATGTCCCCGCCCTGCAGGAGGTCCCTGGCGAGCTCCCCCCTCGGCCGCCGCCCCCCGCCCCGCGGAGGGCCTCTGGGGGTGGGCTAGCCCCAGCCCGCGTGCCGGAGGTGTTTTAAGGCTCAGCCGGCGCTGAGGCTTTCCCTGTTCGTGTAAAGACCGGTGACTGCATACAGGAGCTCCCTCCAGGGCGGGTTTTCAGGCTCCGAAGCAGGCAGCGGTGGGCGCCGCTTAGCGCGGGCCGTTCCGGGGCGCTGGGGCGGGTGGGACCGAGACCGGAGCGGTGCCACCGGAGCGGTGCTGAGTTGCTCTCAATTCTATTTCCAGGTCATCCTCGCTTTTTCAACCAGCTGTCCACAGGGCTGGACATCATCGGCCTGGCGGGGGAGTGGCTGACATCCACCGCTAACACCAACATGTAAGCGGAGTAGGGCAGGGGGCGCTGGCCCAGCCCTGTGTAGGGTCCGGCTTTAAATGAAGGTCTTTAGCTCCTCATATCTGCCTTGGTGTGGCGGCAGTGCAGTGAGAACGGTTAAGTAAAGCTGAACAGTTTGGCATTTTTGCCAAATAGAAATGCAAATACCCCAGAGCTAATTAAGACACGATGACTCCAACAAAATAACCTGAAATTATTTTTTTTTTTAAGCTTTGGTTCTAGATTGAATAATTATGCCTCTATCCATACATGAACACTAGAATACAAACCGTAGAAGTTTATTGTCTTTTCTCCTGTTAACTCCAGAGGCAGCAGGGTTAGGGCATCACCTGCTCCTGTTCAGGTGCTGGTAAAAAGTGGCTTCTGGGTGGCTTCAGGATGGTTAAAACCATAACATTGAAAATGAATTTGATGATAATGAAGGAATTAGTAATTCATTAAAGTTGTGTTTAAATAAATAAATGGAAGTAGAAAAAAGTAAAATTTTACATCTAGAACATATCAATGAGGAAGTTTTTCCTAATTTTTCTTGAACACAAAATTAACAAAAGCTAGATGTAAATGTAAGGTATTACGTTGAATTTTTGCAACAGAGCGTAATTAATGAACACAACCCTCACGCCCCCAAACAAAAAACCTTCTAGCCAGTTTTTATCTATATATTGATTCGTATATGCTAAAAAATGTGATGGGAGTCCAAATACTCGCCAGGTAACAGGCTGTTCTGCTTTAGTTCTGCATTGGTTGTATTTAAACTCCAAAGCTACCTCTGTTTTGAGTAGTTTGTTGCTAATTTGCAGAACGTAGGAGCTATATCTGCAGACTGGAAAATGAACAATATTTTAACTGGCTTATCCATGAGGATATGGTTCGTTAAGTGTAGCTGATTACTAGAAGCTCTATGTTGATTACGAGCTGTGCCTGTTTTGTGACATTGGCAATACAGAAAAATAAATAAGGTGCTCCAGCCAAAACCAGCTTGCTCTTTGTAATAATCATCTTCTCAATTAGTCTCTGCTAAAAATTGGTATGAGAGATTCAGATTTAAAGGCTGATTGGGAAGAAACACCAGCAACATATATTTTAATCATAAAACAAGTATTGCAAAGTGCTTCAAAGTGTTGGTTTTGGGGTGGTTTTTTTCTTGGTACACAATTAAAAATGAAAACAAATCTGATTACATTTCTAAAAGAAAACTTTGTTAAATATCATTCCTCTGTGACAAAAACATTCTTCAGAGTGTGTCACTCTTTGCAAGCTCCTTTTCCTTTGGCTAACTTACTTATCTTAGCTTAGTTATACTTTTGTAATCGGTGAAATTGCTCAAATCTGATAGGACATAATAGAATTCAGTCGTGTGGCAGACTGTGAGAGTATTATGAAACATTACTGTCATTATTAAGAACATCACTTTCACTTTTGAAAGAGTAACTTCTTTTTTAAATGAGGTTGCTTTTTCATTTGGTTTTAAAAGTCTATTGTTAAATAGCTAGTTCTGTAAAGCTAGTTTCTGATCCATTTATACTTTAAACAGAACCTATCTTGAAAATATTTTTCTGTAAGCATGAAAATTGAATATTTATTTGCTTGTATGAAGTTTAGCAAATGCAAAATAATACATTGCTCTCTCTTTTTTTTAAGCAAACCAAGGTCAATATTATATGCTTTCAAATAACACAGTAATTGCAAGTAATGTTAAAGCAAGATGTTTGTAACATATAATTCAAGGAACTGACAGAAGAGGTTATTAAAAATAGCCACATCGTCTCTGTGAGCTCTGGGGAACGTATTTGTTTTGAGCGGTGTTTCAGCACAGAAGTGCAGGTTCTGACCCTTATCTAGAAACGGTTCTAACCTATCACAGCTACACAAACATGTAACAAACAAGTGACAATAACACTGGATTATGATAGGGAATGTTTTCCGTTTGCCATTTTTTCTTTTCTACCTATAAATAATACTTAACGTATTTGATAACAATTAAAAAATATGTTTTCATTCATCTGTACTCTCTTAAAATTTTAAATCGGCATTAGGAAATGTCACTTAAATGTCACTGTGAAGATAATGTATTAAATTAAACATAATAAGCTTCCCACACTGACTTGGAAATACTGTATCAATGTGCTATTCATAGCTCAATCACTAATCATAAGACCTTTAGGGTGGAATTTTCAGAAGATGCTGTTATTTATCTAGCTCTAGGGATCTGTAATAGAGGGTGTTTGCTCACCATGCAGCAGCCAGCAGAGGTTAAAAAGCAATAATATTATCTGGAAGTTCTCTTTATGCCCGCTGTTAGCTGAGATGAGAGAATTATGTTGGTATTTTCAGTATTATGCATTTATGCTTATGAAAATGTAACGTAGACAAATGATGTAAAATTATTTACATTTATTCTTAGAATGCTTTTTACATACTGGCAAACAGGAGAACAGGTAGCTAGAATGATTTGGCCTCTTGGTGAGAGCAGAATTAAGCCAGCACTGGCCACTACCAAAAAACCCATTCATTTATTTTGTTAGTAAAAAGCTGAAACTCATGACTGGTTTAGTTCATTTGTACAAATGCCTGTCAAGATTGTGACTGTATGAAAAATCTAACCAGCGTTTTTTGTCAGGACTGAAGTCAGACAGTTCTTTCCAGGCCAAGCACATTTTCTGCATTTAACTGAATTTTTCAAAATCATTTAAGTTTAAAACAAGTAAGTTGGAGTGAACTTTAGTAAGATGTGATTTTTAAAATCTAGTCATCATCTAATATAGCTGCATTTGCCTTATCACTTCCAATCATCTGCAGTCTTCTTTTATTTCTTTGTCAGTCTTTGGAGACTTGGAAAATAATTACATAATAGAATAAATAAATGTGTTTTACTTGGGTTTAAGTACATTAAAAATTCCCCTTGTGAACACTTGATATTTTATATATGAAAAACTTGCTTAACATTATATATATTTTTTGTACAAGCCTTTAAGTCTTCTGGGAAGTATGTAGGAATTGGTGTGCAAGGTTTGAGGACAAAAATCAAAATGTTTAAACTGGTGGAAAAAATCACATTGACTTAAATGTATCTTGTACTAGGCTACAGTGATCCATACACTGCCAAGTTCCTGTTGACTTCACTTGGTCATTCTGCCTAAATAAAGATTGGAATAGATCTAGGTTTGCAGTGCTTGAAAACAAACCAAAAAATTCCCCACTGTTAGCAGACACCAACTGGTTTATTAATTTTGTCTCTGTAAATACTGGCCGCACACAAACCAGATCAGGACTCAACTGTCTGTCTCTGACAGATCTAATGATAATAAAAGCAAAATAATCAGTATTTTGGTTTCTGAAAATAGCAATTACAACAGTTAAATTAAAAATGCTGTTTAATCTTAAAGGAGTGTTTTAGAAGTGGTGGTAGTGTTTCTCTGATGGACTAAGGACACATAAGGACTGAAGAAAATAATTAATATTTTAACTAACCAGTGCAGCTGTAAATAAAAGACAACCTTTTTCAGGCACACATTCCCTTCTTCATCACCACATCTCCTTAGTCTGCTGTACCTATTCTCAAAATCTTTTTACTATTAGGGTGGCAACGTATGTGTTTTGGTGAATCAACTGGAAGACATCAGTCAGATCCAAAGTGTCAGGGTGTCATATTCTTACAGATTCCTTCGGAAATCACAGGCTGATTGTTTAGTTTCTCTCAGCTTCCTTCCCCCCACCCCCTGCCTCCCTTTTATGTTTTTGGTTGGACTTTTTTTGGCATACATAGCAAGCACTTCGTTAGAAGTCACAATTTACCTGTGTATCAACCGAAAATGGTTGTATGGCTGTCACTTTCCATCCATGTATTGCATGTGACATCAGGGCTACCAGACTATGTGATGGTTTTTGCCCTCATTAAATGGATACAATAGTTGACTGCTGACTTGGTTTTGGTAATTGGTAATTAGAAAATCATCATTCATAATTACTCTTGACAGTTATTGATCACACGGTCTTGTAGAAATAAGTTGTCCTTGGAGATCACCAACAGAATAAATCCACATAATTAATTGTATTTAGCCTTTGAAGCCCTAGCTCAATACTTCTAATTATGGATGTGTTTAGCTCAATGAAGTTCACTGTTTTCATAAGGATTTGGCAACATGTCCCTCCACAAGTGTGGAATTGGCTCTTTGGCAAACAAATGTTTTTACAGTACAATCTTGCATAGCAGTCAGCAGCGCTATGGTGGTGAGCATTAGGTCTTATGTTGGTTATATAGAAAGTTGCAAAAGAGCTAATACTGCCATTTTCATTGACCAATATTTCCAGTATTGTCTTCCTGAGGATTTTTGCTTGGGTAAAGGTTGCAATATCAGAACTTCAATTTATAGGAAAACTTTTAGGAATCTTAAGCATTTTCACAAAGAATCATAGATTGGGAATTTATTGTGTGTTTTTAGAATCTGTATTTGATTTTGTTTGTTTGGGGTTGTTTTTTCTTTATCCATGCAGGTTTACCTATGAAATTGCCCCTGTTTTTGTCCTCATGGAACAAATAACACTTCGAAAGATGAGAGAGATTATTGGATGGTCAAATAAAGATGGTGATGGAATATTCTCACCCGGTGAGTTTTTCCTCTCCATTTTGGTAGTTTGACTAAAGCTTCAAAAGTTAAAATAAACATAAGCTGGGTCTGAGTGCCCACAATCACTGCAACAAAAAGCAGTGTGTCAGATATTTAGAAGTAGGAATGCTTTGTTTAAATATCCTACAAAAAAGTTGGGGAAAAAACCTTATCTTTAAGTATGGCTATGTATCATGGCTGGTCAACATTTTAAAACTTGACTGCAAGCTCTGGTGTATAGTTAGGCATTTAACCACCCTTTTTTGCGCTTAATTTCTGGAGGTGTTGAGCAACCACAATTCCTGCCGACCAATAGCTCTTCAGAATCAGGTACTGACTTCTTTGATGGTCAGTGAGGATTTGGGCTCACAGTCAGAAAAAGACTGTGACTGCCGGTTCCTTTCTAAGACTTATCTGGGATATAATCTGACCGGATTCACAAGTAGGATTCCAGTATGAAGACCAAGACAAAGTCTTCACATGAAGTTGATACAGAGGCAGTCAGCAGTGACAGAAAAGACTGGTAAACCATGTGGAGGTCCTGGGCCCATGTGTGGGCAACATGGGTGCCCAGCAAAACTCCAGATTTTCGAGTTTGGTGTGGGGGACACACCATCCTGTTTTAGAGGATGAAAGACAATTCCACCCCCTTTTGGAGCAGCCCTCATAAAATCTGGGAATGCTCACTTGGTCTCCAGTCCTATCCTCTGTGTTCTTGCTGATGAAGAAATGTTAGAGGAAGAAGTTATCCTAGACTTTATGGATGAGATTCACCTTACTAAATCCTGAGGTCTGCGTTGTAGAGCTGAGCTAATTGTCCCGGGCTCTTTTTAGCAGTAAACCAAGAGAAACAGGTGCTCTCCCTCAATTCCCATTCTTAAAAGTCAGTGCCATAAAAGGTTAGCTGAATCATAGCCCTCAAAGTGCTTCCTTCCCTTATCAGACTATAAGGAAGCTTAGAATAACTAGCTTGGCTGTAGAAATCTACCTTTAAGGGATCTATTTCTGTATTTACAGTGACATGGGATAAATCCATCCAGTACGTGGCATTTCTTCAGTCTCAGACAGTTTGGTTAAGTTCCTGTTATTCTTGCTAACAAGAAGTTGTCATGCAAAAGCAGCGCAGTGAAAGCTGAAATTTCTAGGAATGTGTTACAAAACATTAGCGATGGAAAGAGATGACGGATAGGAAATTCTGACTGTCAGCAATGACTTTCTAGAGGGTCTATCCCTATGCTGTTTGGGCAGATGACCATGCATTTCAGAGATTTATTTTTTCATAGTCCACTGCCACTTTCACTGCGTAATGCAAATGAGACTTGGATGTCTTCGGTCTAATAGGTGTTTTTTCTCATTATCACTGTTTTATTATTCATTCATTTATTCGTTCACAGGAGGAGCTATCTCCAACATGTACAGCATAATGGCTGCACGCTACAAGTATTTCCCTGAAGTCAAAACCAAAGGCATGGCTGCAGTTCCTAAACTGGTTCTCTTTACCTCGGAACATGTGAGCTTAATAACAGTGCTAATTCTTAATTTGTTGATGTATGTTGTGAAGATGCTTCATCATTAAACAACCACTCCATTAAATGTGCACATGTTTTGCTGCAGAGTCACTACTCAATAAAGAAAGCTGGAGCTGCACTTGGATTTGGAACAGACAATGTGATTTTGATAAAATGCAATGAAAGGTAGGGTGAATGCTAAGGTTTTGATATACTAAATGTGTTCGTCTGTTAAATTTGTTGTATTGTGCTTAAGGACTGGTTCAGTACAGTGTGTCAAGTTGCTAATGGCCTGTTGAGAAAATCCTATTAAATTATTTCAACTGTAGCTAGCATTTCCATATGCACTCTTTAATTTTCTTTGTTTTTCTGTTTCTACAATCATTACAGAGGCAAGATAATACCAGCTGATTTGGAGGCAAAAATTTTGGAAGCAAAACAAAAGGTTTGTGTTTCTTAAAATTAGTGCTTGAATGCTTGGTTTAGTAAAATTACCTCTCCCGTTGAAGGCTGAGGGTTAACATTAAAAGAGAACATTAGAATGATATAAATGTTATAATAATATTTTCAGTTGCTTAATTATACGCTCATGTGTTGTTTAGGGAATTATCTATATGTCTTGCTAGGGTTTCATTTGATGTTTAAAACCAAGGTATTTTAAACTCTTGAATCTTATCTATATTTTATGACTTAAAAAAAATAGCTTTCTGTTTGGAAACATATGGAAAAAATTATGAAAACATGAAACTAAACCTACTTTTACCCCAAACTTTGAAGTTCAGTCAAAACCATCAAAAATTCTATGGTAATCCTAAAAATTCCTATAGATTTCAAGTGTGAGGCTGCAGGTTTAGCACACATAGCCAGTAAGTTTAATTTTTTGAGGCATTCATTGTTATTTCTTGAATCAATGCAATGATTAATTTTGTATAAACCCACCAACGTTGGAGCAATCGAGATTATATTTTTATTTCTTAACTTCTTTACATTTGGGCACTCTATGAAATTGCCGTTCACATTTATTTCATCTAATTCAAAGTTGTCTCACTTTATTCTGATAGTTCCACATTTATTACTTTTTTGATTGCTTTGTTCTGTTTATTAATAGATAAAGACAAAAGGAACAACTTCAAGCCTTTCAAATCACAACTTAGCAATCACATTTAATTAACTTTCCTTTATATTGCTCTAAAAGTCTCAACTTTACTTGGCTATTACTAGTCTTTCACTAGAATGTTTGAATCTTCTCAGTAAAAGATATTAGACAAAATAATATTATCTTCTGACTAGTTAGTTTTGTGAAGTTACAGTATAGTAAAACCAGAGTTTGTTCCTACCATGTATAAAATTTGTTAGGTTTTACTGTTTATATGTACCTTTCACATGGGAAGAAATCCACTTTTAGGCTGGAAAATGGGATAGCAACATTTTAAACATTATTTTCACTTATTTTGTTTTTTTTCTGAAAGGGGTTGGATTTTGTATTTAATATTTTTATTTTTATTGTAGGGATATATTCCTCTCTTTGTAAATGCAACTGCAGGCACAACAGTATATGGAGCCTTTGATCCAATACAGGAGATTGCAGATATATGTGAAAAATATAACCTCTGGCTCCATGTAGATGTAAGTAACTAAATGAAGTGCTATTATTCAGGCAAAAGACAATTTTTGTTTACACTTGTTTTGTCTTGAATTAAAATATTTATTACTAGATCCTGAGTAAGTTGCAACATGTTAGGCTTTTCCAAAACAATGGGTCTTCTCTTTTTTTTTTTCTCTTCTAGGCTGCCTGGGGAGGTGGGCTCTTAATGTCCCGAAAGCATCGTCATAAATTGAATGGAATAGAAAGGTACTACGCAGTGCTTATTTGTAATATTGTTATCAAATATTACATGACACTTGACAAATTTATGAAAAGATGAATTTGCTACATTCAGGAGTTTAGCCACTAAATTAAATTAAGACAGGCAAGAAAGGTTCACACTAGGAAGAGTGAAACAATACTACAGAAGAAAACAGTGATGTACAGCTGAGTGAAAGGTAAGTTTTCAGCAGATTTTCAGGAGGACAGGGATATTGCCTGGCAAAAAGGAAGGGAGATTGTTCTATGCATAGCTTTGAAGGAATCATAAGTCTGGGAATGGGTGAAGGAAGATTTGAAGTGTGAAGCATGAGAGCTAGACAATCTCTGAAATGTAGGGCTTTGAGAACAGCAGTGAGAAATGAGGAATCCAGAGAAGGTGTTTGAGCATGAGTACGTATAATGGGAAGCCATGACGTGATGGGAATTTGTAGAGATTCTCTCCTGAAAGATGTTTGCAGTTATTTCCAGAAAATAGAGAGTGTATGTCCTGCTTGCAAATGAGTGTTCTGTAAATGAAAGTTTATAAATACATAAATATTTGGTTACATTTGTATTGCTTATATATATACACACACACACAAACATGTATGTGTATACAAGAAAGAGAGGAACATGTGGCAGAGACTGAATTAATAGCAGTTTCTAGGAGCAAATTTCAGTACCTGTGAGGCTGGAAAGGACTATGACAGCACAGAGCTAGTACAGATATACTGTGCCAGGCAGAAGACTGAGGGAACTTCCAGGGAGGCCAGAAAGAGTCACGGATACTCACCACATCTCAGGGCACAGGTGTTATGAGTTGGTGCCATGCCAGGATTACATGAAACAAGCAGAAAACTCTTGCAGAGGCCCGAATGAAGTCTGCAGAAAAGAGTGCGTGTGTGCCCCCAGGCACATAATGCAAGTTACCAAGATGCCCAGTGAGACCAGAAGCCAGCCTTTGTTACATAATTAACTGAACCAAATTTAAAAGGCAAGGTATTTGTGTTGGAAGTGACAGCAAAGTGAGAGTGGGAGCCTGCCCCTAGCCCTTGCAATTCAGGCTCAGGAGGAGTCCTATGTGCAGGCTTTGGCGCAGTTGTTCCCATATCCAACAGTGACAAGGCTGCAGTCTGTAGAAGATGCCATGTTTATAACCCCATGGGTGTGTTTGTCTCTATATTTCCCCTGAAACTGCTCTATCATAAAAAGCCGTCTGTCTGAATAAAAATCAGAAAAACAAGTGAAGATCTGGAAACATAAGAACTTTCCCATCATTGCAGGTATCAGCTTTCAGGGAAGCAAAAAAGGTTTGAAACAAGCTCTACCCATGTAACCTCAAATTAGCACCAAATTGCTTCCTTGAGTCAACAGTGCTGAATGTGGGCACTGTGTAAAGGCATAAAACAACAGAGAGCAATGCCCTTTCTTATGGAAAACAAACTTTCCTAGTGGTGGGCATCCCGTACGGTAAGTGAAAAAAAAAGTACAAGGTAAAGAATAATGTATGGAAGGACTGGTGGGAAAACTACGTGGACCCTCGTGTCGCAGGGCCAGCAGTGTGTGGTGTGCCAGGAGTACTCTGAAGAAGCAGAATCATTGCCAACCTCTGCCCAGTCCAATTTGCTAGTCACTCATGTTATGGCAACATGTCTAATACGAGGTCAGCAATGTAATTTCCTTAAGCGACATGGGTTTGGTCACAGTGGTGTAGCACACCTCTTTTGACCTGAGGTCAACCCAGAGGTGCTAATTAAGACCATAATCTTAAGCAAATACAGGAAGCAGCAGGCCAGGCAGCGTGATACTATTTTTTTTCTAATCAGTTGTGTGGATCTTCAGACATGGGATGGGGCCCATGCATGCTGGGTAACTGCCTGTCATGGGCCCCAGTGGGACTGGGATGGGGCTGGGGCTGGCCACGGTGGGACAGCCTGAGGCAGGCTGGGGCTGCCAGGTGGAGAGTGACGGCTTCATATTAGAATAGACCTAATGCTCCTTGCAAAAAAGACTTTAAATTGTCTTTGATTGGAACCCTGACAGTTAAATAAATGTGCTAAACCGAAACCATAGCGCACTCAGAAGGAAATGAGCTGTTATATAAATTTCTGTTTCTCGACTACTTCATCTGAACTATTAGTGGAGTTTTTTAAAAGCTATTTGCCTCCTAAGTGTGAGCTATATACTTGCTGGTTTGCACTGCCTAAGCAGGAGATTTTTGAGGGATGGTGAGCTCCCTGGTACAGCACAGGCTGCGCTGTTCTTTTGGCTGAGGGGGGTGCTACGGTCTAACCTAGCGCAGGCAGAGCTTGGAATCTGACCTGGAATCTTTATGGAACTGGTGGTCCTCAGGCTGGGGTGAAGCAGTCATTGTGTTGCTCGAAACAAAGGAACTGTTGTCGCGTCCTCTGAGAGCAGGGTGTAGAAGAGAGAGGAGGAAATATCTTTGAATTTTCTCTCAACCACATTGTAAGAACACATGCATAGTCTGTGAAAAACGATTACACACTTTCCTTCTCTGGATCACACAGTGAATCGAGGGGACATTTGGTAATTAATTACTTAGGGTGAAGAGGTCAATGGATGTGCAATGTTGGCACATTTATTTTAGCATCATCATTAAACTGTCTAGGATAGTACGTTAAAAATACAGAACATCTCATCTGTTTGGTTAGTAAATTAGGTGATCTTGTGCATCCACTTGTGTTTACATGTAAAAAGTTTTAACCTTTACACACAGAATGGTAGGATTGTGATGTAAGTTTTATAGCCTTTCAACAGTCTGTGGGCTTGACAAGCTAGTACAGAACAGGCCTCTTGTGGCTCTAACTGAGAAAGCACATGAGCATGCAGTGTTCTGTCCTTTCCTTTCCACATTTCCAGCAGCTGTTCAGTGAAGAACTCTGTTCTCCTGGAATTCATACTATTCCCTTTAATTCTCTGACAGCCCCCTCAATCAGTACCTTGAATTGATATAACCTGTCAGTCAAACTGTTCTTGTTAGTTTTGTTAGTGCTATTTCCAGAAATGGAGTCTGCTGGGGATGAAGTTGCTGTATCAGCTAACCAGCATAGTCTGACACTAATTAGCTGGTATTAGTAATAATATAAACTAATCAAAAGTCTGACATTGCAATGTTAACATGTGAAAAATTCCTGTCCTGGACAGTATAGCTGGGAAAGAAGACACTTCAGACAGTAATAATCTCTATAGTGAAATCATCATGGTCAAAACTCAGTACATTTCCAGCTGAAAGCAGAAAACAAAGGTGACTGCTTCAGGTCAAGTTTCTGTTTTCCAGATCTATCTGAATGTGTAATTTTTTTGCAGAGCCAACTCAGTCACTTGGAATCCACACAAGATGATGGGAGTGTTGTTACAATGTTCTGCCATTCTTGTCCGGGAAAAGGTCTGCCTTATGTTTAATAATTAAGCAGTTAAAAAAAAAAAAAGTAAATATCAAGCCCTACTTTTTAAGAGGGCAGTGCAAAATCCATTTAATTTCAAAATTTTCCTTCTTTTTGGAAGGAATAATTGTGTGGATTTATGTTGTGTTTAGGAAGTTGTTTTATCTTTTCTGGGGTTTTTATTTGTTTGGGGTTTTTTGTTAAAGCTGTAGACAAGATGGGTCAGATCTTTAGCTGTTAAATCTTTGCATACTCTGTTAACAACACTAGAGCCATACTAACATATTCACTTGAGCATCTGCCCCGTTGTTTTTATGATATACTGAACATATACCCTTGGTCTTAGTAACTGGTCACAGCCTAAACTGCTTAAATAAACCCCAAATTTTTTACCCTACACAGTGGTTTAAAATTTTCTCAGTTTTGTTGAAAAGAAAACATGCTGCTTTTATTATGACTCCATATATGTTTTTAGGGCTTTCTCCTAGATTCTTTATTGTCATCAGTGAAAGTAAGACCTGTGTCTTAATTCTTTTAAGCTATAAGTATTTTCTGTAGATGATTAAAAAAAAAAAGTAATATAATCTGTGGATAGGACTAATTCTGTTGTCTACTAATTTCTGGCATGTCAGTTGCTACTAGAAGGTATTAGTTGAAGAAGTGGTCCCTGTGCATGGAACTGGGATGAAGGAATTGTGGGTTTCAGCCCCAGGTCTGACATTGCTCTTCCAAGTGACCAGTCCCTAAACTGAAGACTTATTTCCCTTTGTAAAACCCTTTGACAATCTACTAGAGGGAAGCACTAGCCATTATTTAGTAACATGCATGCTTATTGTCCTGACGATTGCAGGATTTGGGCAAAAATTTTTATTCACTATATGAGAACCTCGACAGGTGTTTTTGTATTTATCAGATACACTGGTGTCTTTGAGCTTCTTTGAAGAACCACTGATAAATTCTAAAGCAGATGCAAACCATTTTAGAAATATCGCATGTGTAAGACTTCTGTGTAACATACAGGAATTTGTTCTTAGTTTTCTTCAGAGATGTTTACCAGTAATCCATAGGTTTCTGTTGGTCTGTGGATCATATTTATTTGTAAACAAAAAATGTCTAGTTTAGGTCATTTGTGCTTGCATTTATCACTAATGTTAAGTGTCATAAAGCTGGACAATATATAAAGTTGAAGCCTTCAATTACTTTTTTTTCTTTCATTTTCTGTATCTATCTGCTGCACTGAGAGACCATAGCTTTGTTCTAGTGTGTAATTTAACACATCAAAAATCTAAGTCTTAAGAACATAGCCTTACAAAGTGAAGTAGGCAAATTCAGTATCAAAAACTAAGAATCCAAATTAAACTGAGAATGTTTTTTCAGGTATTGGTGTGGGGGTTTAAAACTGTATGACTACTCAGGGACTTCTAAGAGAACCACCTTAGGTTATGAAACTATTTTTGTAGCTCAGGTTTACAAAATAAGGTCAGTATTTTATAATTTGGCCTGTTGAACAATTCTTCTGTGTACGTTTGAAATAAATGTTTAATGTATTATTAATGCATAGTGTTTCATATGCACACATGCCGTATAAGTCATGTAAGTACATGTTTTTCATTACAGGGTATACTCCAAGGCTGCAATCAAATGTGTGCAGGCTATCTCTTCCAGCAAGACAAGCAGTATGATGTATCCTATGACACTGGAGATAAGGCGATACAATGTGGTCGACATGTGGACATTTTCAAATTCTGGTTGATGTGGAAGGCAAAGGTAAATAATAAAAGTTCAGCTCAAAAATCAGAAATGTATTTATTTAATTCACAAGTCTCATGTAATGGAACACTTTTTTTTAACATAAATGTTTGTGTAGTTACAATCACTAAACACACAGGTATCTGCATATTGTCAGAAAAGAGCCATTTGAATTGTAGAACAATGTTAGACATCAATAAATTCAGCTGGAAATGAGAAGAAAGGGTAAATCACTAGATGAGTCCTGCAGTAAAACCTGTGAGGACAGGACAACAAAATGGTCTTTTCTATACATTTACATTTGTATTTTATGACAGATTACTTGTAGTAGCAGCAGAGCAGACTCGATGACTGACAGGCGTCCCTTGAGTATCAGGTTTGCAAAGCCTTTTTCTTAAGAAGCTTTGCCCAACTGATGATTTGACAGATGGTTCCCTGGTACTACTGTGGTATGCCTGGATGGCTGAATTTAAGCATGGGCTTACATACAGGCTTGTATGTTCACAAGATGAAGGTCCATACAGTTGAGAAAACACATTTTATTTTTATTTGTTTATGTGCAGTCATCTTATTACTATTCTTCTTGCTCTTCTGCTGCCAAAATGGTAGCCTGTCCACAGTCTGATCTATTTTTATGAAACTGAGATCAAACCTAATGGCAAAATGTACAACCATGAAACAGTTTTCACTTTGGGTGAAAGTTAGATGGCAATAGTAAATAACCTATGATGATAAAAGATGTTTTTGTGCAGATTTCCTCAGTCCTGAAGACTGAGGGAAGAAAGTGACAGAACTTTAGTTATACAGTTACTTTTGTTGTCATTATTTGTTTTTAGAAGTACTTCAGAAAAAGAAACACAACACTTAAACACAAAACATTTAAAAGAATGACTTCAGCAACCAGCACAGATTTGATTACCAGGCTAAGCACATTTCAGTCCAGACTCAGTTGTTCCTCAAAAATAAAACATTTTGGTACTGTGATCCAGCAACTTCTTATGACACATTAGAATCAGGCTGTGACTTGCAGCTGTGTAGTGTGTTGTTTATGGTTGTAATTACCAAGCGCTGACTACAGATACCATCAAAGCACGGACTGAACGTTTTCCTAAACACTAGCCAAACACTTTCTGTTAAAACTAGCATGCTGATTCTAGCTCTGCTGTTATAGTCACCTGTTAAAGGGACCTCACTAAAGAAGTAGAACACTTCACAATAAATTAAAAAAATACAGTGGAAACCATAATGGATGTGGGTCATATTTAAAATTCAGAAGTAGTCTGTTTGTGGATGTGATTTTAAAAAAATTAATATAGATTAAAATTGCTAACTTGATCCACATATCTGGAGTTTAAATTTGTCCAGAAATTAGTTAGTTCAGATTTCTGTTTGGTCTTGAGGCAGATTCATATTTCTTGGATCTGAATTCTCTGAGGTATTAGGTAGAATTTGTTTCTAGCAGATTGCATGATTATATTACAAAAATGTTAAGAAAACAAAATATTAGGAGCTATAGAAATTTTTCCTTCAGCATTAGTCACCATGAGTAACCATACTCTTGTCCTCATTATAGAAATATATAGCCTAGGTCCAGAGGTATTATTGTGAATTCAGACATT